>NC_057813.1:576066913-576098658 GCF_018294505.1 Triticum aestivum | reverse complement strand
CGAACATAGTCATCCAATATATCAATCTTTACATCTCGACCATTTCGAGACTCCTCATCATGTCCGTGATCATATCCGGGACTCTGAACTACCTTCGGTACATCAAAACACAAAAACTCATAATACCGATCGTCACCAAACTTTAAGCGTGCGGACCCTACGGATTCGAGAACTATGTAGACATGACCGAGACTCGTTTCCAGTCAATAACCAATAGAGGAACCTGGATGCTCATATTGGCTCCTACATATTCTACGAAGATCTTTATCGGTCAAACCGCATAACAACATACTTTGTTCCCTTTGTCATCGGTATGTTACTTGCCCGAGATTCGATCGTCAGTATCTCAATACCTAGTTCAATCTCGTTACCGGCAAGTCTCTTTACTCCTTACGTAATGCATCATCTCGCAACTAACTCATTAGTCACATTGCTTGCAAGGCTTATAGTGATGTGCATTAGCTAGAGGGCCCAAAGATACCTCTCTAACAATCGGAGTGACAAATACTAATCTCGAAATACGCCAACCCAACAAGTACCTTCGGAGACACCTGTTGAGTACCTTTATAATCACCCAGTTACGTTGTGACGTTTGGTAGCACACAAAGTGTTCCTCCGGTAAACGGGAGTTGCATAATCTTATAGTCATAGGAACATGTATAAGTCATGAAGAAAGCAATAGCAACATACTAAACGATCAAGTGCTAAGCTAACGGAATGGGTCAAGACAATCACATCATTCTCCTAATGATGTGATCCCGTTAATCAAATAACAACTCATGTCTATGGTTAGGAAACACAACCATCTTTGATTCAACGAGCTAGTCAAGTAGAGGCATACTAGTGACACTTTGTTTGTCTATGTATTCACACATGTACTAAGTATCCGGTTAACGCAATTCTAGCATGAATAATAAACATTTATCATGATATAAGGAAATATAAATAACAACTTTATTATTGCCTCTAGGGCATATTTCCTTCAACAACGGCCAAATCCCATCATGCGACCATGGTAGCCGGTCGGAACGGCGGCCTCAACCATGGCGACAGCATCAAGCACGGCGACAGCATCAAGCACGGCGGAAGCCTCAACCACGCCGACGGCAGCAGCAACATGGATGGCGAGTGTAGAATGAGCTCTGAGCTTACATTTGGCTCAAAAAAAATCCATGAAGGTGTGTCTTTTAATCTTTTTTGTTGCCGTGGGTTCTTGTGTCTGATTGCATGCATGATTTGTAGGGAGGGGAGAACAGTGCAAATGAAAATCACCAAGGTGATAAGGCAGAATGTGGCTGCAAGCTGGCGCCTGTTGTGAGAATGTGCAATGAAGAATTTGATGCAGGACGACATTTTCTGAGCTGTCCATATGAGGTATCCGATTTGGTTTCACTGAATTTTGCCATGTCCAAATTTTGTACTGAATGTTTTCTGCAATTAAAATGGACAGGGGTTGAACTCCTGTGGGTATTTGAGTTGGATGGATGATGCATGGCAGGGGAGATCAAGGCTTGTTATTCACAAGCTTGCATATGATAACAAGAAGCTGCAAGTTAGTATGTTTGAGAAGGAACAGGAGATTCAGAGGATGAAGAAAGAGAGGAAAAAAATATGAGCAGAGGAAAACTAGGGAAAAATTAGATCGGTTTCTTGTACTTTTGATTCTTGCCAGTGTTGTGGTTTATGCCGTGGTTGCATTGCTTAGCAGGGGCTTTGTGTGATTGTAAGATGAATGTGTAATGCTGAAAAGTTGGCAAGTTTGGAATGTGTAATGTTTTGTGCCTTTGTTATTGTATGAATGTGACAGGTTTTTAGTATAAAGAAGCTCTAAAATGCAAAGTACTTAGGAGACAGTTTCACCTGAAATTCAGTTGAAATGCAAAGTACAACACTAACCACTAAGACTGACTTGATTAACACTGACCGATAACTTGATTAAGACTGACCACTAACACTGACCACTAACTTGATTACGACTGACTACTAACACTTTTGAAACTTAAGCACTAACACTGACCACTAACTTGATTAACACTAACCACTAACCACTTAGCAGAAATTCAGTTTCTAGTTCTGCACTTCTCTGAAACTCTAGTCCTTGTCGGACGACAAGTCGATGTACTCAGGTGCCGGACGGCTGCAGCTCGGCTCCATAGCATGGTTGTACTACGCTGGTGCATTCCCAGGTGCTGCAGCTTGCCTCCTGACCATGGCATCACGCGCGGCGCGGCGGTATTCCACGGCCTGCCTCACTCTAGCGGGGTCTGCATCGGCAGGAGCGGGCAGTCCTAGGACAGAATGCTCGTCGGTGAATCTGCGGCTGGAGTCCTCCCTCGCTGCAGTGCCATACGAGTTCAGTATGGCAGTTTGTTGATCAACTGCAGGCAACACGGCTGGGAGCGGAGCTTGTGGCCATGGATCCCATGGTTGGGGCTGGATCAGAGCTTGTGGCCATGGATCCCATGGCTGGGGTTGGGGTTGGGGCTCGGGCTCTAGCTGTGGTGGTGGAACATTGGTTGAAGGGGAACAAGGACGGGTGATGTGATCCCAGGTTCCGGTGATGGTAGCCCAGGTGGTGATGAGCTTGCGCACCATGATTGTCGCGGTGAGCACGGCTTGGGTTTGGCCGCGGTGACCATGGCTTTTATAGCGGCCTAGCGTGGCCATGGCGGGAAGAGGCATTGGCGAGAAGAGGCGAAAGCGGGAAGTGGCCATAGCGGGAAGAGGCATTGGCGGGAAGGGGCATTGGCGGGAAGGGGCATTGGCGTACGGTCAGCGGCGTCCTATTTGGCCAGAGGTGGCAGACGATGCAGTGTGCGTTGATTTCTGATCGGACGATTAGCAATGTTAAGCAGTATATACAAACTAGATGGGTGGCAACATATGCTCGATATCCTCTCATAGCCTACTGGTATGATCCCCCCTCTCACAAGTACCAGATACTGGGTTCGAGTCCCAGTATCACCCAAATTTTTTTAACATATTTTCTGCAATATTTGAAGTGACATAAGTTGACAGCATAAATTCAAAGATTTTGAAAAGCTAATATTTTATTTTTAACATAAATGAAGTTGACATAAATGCTGTCAACAAACATATTTTCAAAATCATTTATGTTGTCAACTTCATTTATGTTGTTTTTTGATAGAAATGTTGTCAATTTCATTTATGCTACAATATGAAGTGACATAAGTTGACAGCATAAATTCAAAGTTATCCAGCATAAATTCAAACTTGACAGTATGATAACTTGAAATGCAAACATAGATCATGGCCAAATTAAATCTAGGATCAAACATAGGTCATGCAAACATAAGTTGTTGTTGCAGTCTACTTTGCCAAATCAAACATAGATCATGCATTACAAAATTTGCTCTTGCAGTCTTCTAGTTCATACATGAACTGGGACATTTTTGCAGTTCGGTGCTGAACTAATGGAGCATACAGAAACTAAAACTAGTGCTCTGGAGTCCTTGGAGCATTCTGGGTCACTGGAATCTCTTCATTCAGGTATGGGATTGCATTCCTTGCTCCATCCTGTCCAAACATCAGTTGCCGTAAAGCATAATATTCAACTCTTCTTCCTCCTTCCCCAACTCCTGTTGTAGGTGCTTCTGGTCCAGCTCCTGTTGCAGATGCTTCTGGTCCAGCTCCTCTTCCACCCCTCCCAGCTCTTCCTCCTCTTCCACCCCTCCCAGCTCTTCCTCCTCTTCCACCTTTTGCTTTCTTCACTACTCTGCTTGCACTAGCACTGGTACCTGCCTCATTTGCAAAATTCTGTTGCTGTAAGTTTTAGACAATGCTAGGGGGCATGCAAGATTCATTACACATTCCGTTCTTGCAAGATTTGGTCACTATACCTGCATTTGTTTGAGTTGTTGTTGCATTTCTTTTAGCTCTGCCTGCCCTTCTACCAGCGGTTGTAGCAGTTGTTTGCCTGGTCCTTTGAGGGATTAAATCCCTAGCTGCAGCTACAAAGCTTGACTCCTCTGGCAGTGGTCCAGGTGGTCTGACATTTGTAACATATGCTCTCCCCTACAAAACAGTTGTGGCAATCAGCATCTACAAATATTTTGTAAACCATGCTTGTCCAATCCTCTCAATATACTTCAACTTACCTCTTGACCCATCCTGTAAACCATGCTTGTCCTGTCATTAATTGGGTCCAACCTAGGGTTCAGTCTGCAATGCACAATGACCTGCAACAACATTTCAGAAAAGCAACAATCAGTACAACAACAGTCATAAACGGTGCAAAATTAAGTACAACAACATTCAAAATACATCAACAAGTTGAAACAACATTTAACAAGTTGAAAGCATGCATATACCAAAACATACCTTTTGCTTGTGACTCATTATGGTGTATGGGCTTGTGTTGATAATATTCAGATCATTTTTCAGTGTTGACAGGAACCATTCCCATGTGTAAGTTGATTCAACCTCAACCATTCCCATAGCTATTGGATAGATGCAATCATTTGGGTCAATTCCAACAGCTGTCAATAGTATACCTTTGTACCTACTTTTCAAGTGGCAGCCATCCACAAATATAATGGGCCTGCATCCCTTTAGGAAACCTCTCTCGCAAACATCATATGACCAATAGAGTGAGGACACGTGATCCTTTGTGTCAGATTTCGGGTTCCGGCAAAACCCTTAAGGTTCGAACTCTGGGGTGTGCGCGAAGATCTTCTCCCTACCGATCTGCTCCCTTACCTCTACGCGGTTCTAGGCTAACAAGATGAACAACACAAGGGACACGAGACTTATACTGGTTCAGGCCACCATTGTGGTGTAATACCCTACTCCAGTGTGTGGTGTGTGGATTGCCTCAGGGGCTGATGATGAACAGTACAAGGGGAAGAACGACCTCGCGAGGGGAGGAGTTCTTGTGCTGGTGTGGGTGGTTCTGGTAAAGGTTCGATTGGTCGCCCCCCCTGCTATGGTGGTGGCTAGTCCTATTTATAGAGGCCTTGGTCCTCTTCCCAAATATTAAGCATGAAAGGATTCCACAATGGCGGGATTTTGAAAGGGGACAGCCAGTACAGGCTATCCTGACTAAAGGTGGTCTTCGACTGCCAAAGCCACTGGTGATGACGCTGTCTTGGGCTCCACGATGACCTCCGTCTTGCCGTCCTTCTGGTCTTGGTCTCGTTGCACCGATATGGAAACCTTTGCTTGATGCCTTGGTACTCCATGCCTGCGCTTGCCCCCAGCACCAAAGAGGAACACAAGGACACTGTGCCGGCCGGTGCCCGCCTGGCGCCCTCCTGATCTTGATCGTCATGGCTTGCGTCATGTGCACCTCGTGAGGTACTCCTCGCCTTGATCTCTCCGCCTCCTCGCGAGCCTGCCTGGTGAGGCCGCCCCTGAGGAAGCCTTGCGTCGTCCGCCCCGCGAGGCTTGGCCCCTCGTGAGGGTCTTGGACTTGGGTTGATGAAGACGGGCCGAACTGGGCCACTGATGAGCCACACTGCAGGCCGAAGGCAGGAAAGTCTGGATACCCCCATATCCAGGACGCCAACAGTAGCCCCCGGGCCCAATGCGCACTCGGACTTGGCTTAGCGGCGAAGCCAAAAGTCAAGTGCGGAGCATCGCGGGCCCCAACAGCTTGAGGCCTTGGGCGACGCGTGGCGACTTGATTGGACGTGGGCATCTCGCTTCCCCACGCTGCCTCGACAACTGCCCGATTTGACGAGAGCCTGCTGTATGCAAACAGAGAGCCATCATTACCTGTGATCGTGGAGGCCGACGGTCGGTCTCCTCTAGGCTATAAGTACGGGAAGGCGTGAGCCCCCGCTGTCCATCCCTCCTTGTTCTGCCTGCTTCTTCTTCCTCGCTCCTCCTCCGCTCTTGACCCAATGGCACCGATCCACCGGTTCTCAGCCATAGAGAAGGGAAAGGCCCCCGGGAGGGGCCTGACCCGCTCCCACCAAAGAAGCGACCGGTTCAGCGCCGCCGCGACGAGGTTGCGCGGCCAGAGATGACGAGGCCCTAGTATGAACGACCTCCTCCTGGGTTCCCTCTACCCCTGCACCGAGCAGGAGGTCTTGAAGAAGGGGACGGCGAGCATCGCCACCCGCGCCGCAAGCAAGGCCGGCGAACCACGGTGGCGCGCGCCGTTGCTCCCGGAGTCCACACCACGGATCTCCTCGTGAGCTTGTGCTCCATGCCGCAATGCCTACGAGCACCTGGATCCACTTCCCCGCATTCTTCGCCTTTGAGATGTCGCCAAGGGGGCCTCTTGAGCTTTGGCTGCAGGATGCTGACTGCGGCACCCCTGCGACCGGAGGGGAGGTTGACGTCATTGCTCCGGGCAAGGTCTTCATGACTCTAGGCTGGGGCGAGGTCGCCCGAGTCTGCCGAACGGTGGGCGCCCTCGTGATTCATTTCGAATACGATGGCGCTTCCACGCTGTTCTTCAAGGTCTTCGACACGGAAGGCCGACGCTTGGAGTGCTGCCGAGGAGAGGACAGTCGTGGCGCCGGCGCAGCAGGGGCAAGGCCTGCCATCCGCTCCTCCAGCGACTCCTCCGATGGTAGCAGTGATGCTCAGGAGCCCAGCAGCTCTCCCGAGCTTTATGAGACTCCAGAGATGAGCGACGACAGCTACGCTCCCCCGAGCTCGCGTCGCGCTTGGAGCAAGGCGGCAGCATTGGGCCGCCGCCGCCTCTGATCTGGATGAGGTTGGCGCCGGCCTCCCATGGCCCACTGTTGATGATGGTGGCGGCCACGGAGGCGTCCGTAGTTAGGGTTCCTCGAAGTTTTCTTCTTTTGTTCCCTGCGAGGAATCAAGTAATACCCCGCGGGGGCGTGTGAAGGGTTTGCGGTATCTTTTGTTGATATTATCCTTACTATGAAAACGACGTGAATGTCTGTCATGTCCCAGCTCGGTTCCCCCTTTCTAATCTCACGATGACTTGGTGCTCTACACTGATAGGTCCCGGTCCCCAGGCAGGCTTCAGCCGTCGCTGGTATGCCAGGTCGTGATGCCGTGGTCAAGGCCAGGAGGTGAGTGGCCTGAAGTCCAGTAAGAGCCCCTAAGGCGCGATGCTCAGGAGGTCCCCTTTAGCGCGCAAGAAGCCTCCAAGAGACGAGAAAGGCAGGCAACGCGGCCATCACAGAGCCGCATTTAGGTGGGGGTTCTGTGTTGCATCAATCAACTATTGCAGGCGTGAAACTTATCTCGAGGGCATGGAGCCATTCCATCGTGTTACGCCGGGCTTGGGCGTTGGCACCCGGGTTAGGCCTTCGCGAGCTTCTGCTCTCTTCCCCATGCTCTCCTTGGCGCTCTACGCCCTCAGGTCCCGGCCCTCGAGCGAGCTCAGCCGCCGCTGGTATGCCAGGTCATGATGCCGTGGACAAGGCCAAGGGTGAGGGCTGGAGAGCCGGTAAGAGCTCCTGAGTCACGATGCTCAGGAGCCCCCCTTTTAGCATGCAAGCGGATTGCGCGGGAAAGAGGGAGAGAGAGATCTCGTGATGCTACCCGCTATTGACCTCAGGGGGTTCCTGTAAACCAACACGAGAGAAGCATGGACTGCCATTACGACTGCCAGCCGACCATTGGTTGCTCCAAGGGTAGCAAGGGCACTGAGGGCCTGGTGAGGTGACACTTGCGGGGATGCTGCAGGCTAGAGCTCAGCCACTCAGATTTGTCAGCGTTGTAGGGACGGACCCATGCACAAGCGTCGTGCCAGCGTGAGCAGCTCTAGTGGTAGGTGTCAATCGAACGGGTGATAATCAAGGCAGATTAAGCATGAAAGACAAATCAGTTTAGATAATGCAGGAGAGGGTACATGCCACTGGGTCAGGCCCGAGCGGCTTAGGGGATGATGCAGCCCGAGGGGCGCCCCCTAGCAAGGTAAGCCTAAGACATAAGCAAAAAGGGATACATGCCGTAGGGACAGACCCACGCGGCCTGGGAATGATGCAGCCCTGGGGGCGCTCCCAGCTGAAATGAACTTGGAAGAGGTCACCTGATTCCGTTGTAGATGTAGGGGTGTTGGAGTAGCTGAAGACACGTAGTGAAGAGCTCGGCCCTCACGAGCCACCAGAGCCTTGAGCCTCGGGAGGCTCTGGGGGCCCTAGTGGTTCCCTGAGAGCCACCTCCATCTCCGCCAGAACCTCGTGATGCCTGGCCTCCTGAGCCGCCAGGATGCTCCGCAGGTGGCGCTGGTGAGAAACAACCGCGTTCGGCAGGCCGAAAGGCATGCGAACGTAGCTATGCGGCGGACCCTCGCAACATCCCACGTGCGAAGGCCAGAAGCGCTCCTGAGATGCGGCTCGATTGAGCCCTGGTAGGTCGATGCAGATGCGCAGCCCGCCATCCTCGCCTGGATGGGGAGCTACGACGGGCAGGCGGCGATCGCCGTGTATGACTTGATTCCTGAAGCTCCTGAGTGATCTTGGTGATGAACTCCTGAGGGTTAGGTCTCCCTTGCCTCATGCCTTCCTGAGGGAAACGTGCTGCGAAGCATGCCTCCAAGTGGTGCCCGAGCGCCTCCCTCGTGATCTTGGCAAAGTCTGAGGCTCTCCAGAAGAGAGCCCCCGAGCCCTCCCCAAGGAGGGCACCGGGCGTGCCTTCCTATGCAACGGTGGGAGGCGCCCCTTGCGCGGGCGCAGATCTGGGTGCGATACCTCCGGAGATGCTGACCTCCAGAGGCCTTGACTCAGGCGATGTTTTCATCTTCTTGGGAGCTACCTTACGAGGGTTCTCACCCTTGTAATCTGGGTCTTCAATTGATGCAGCTTGAAAGGCGCGCTCGAGCGAGCACACCGCATCCTTCTCCTCACAGGGGACCGTGATGACGCCGCCGCTTCCTGGCATCTTGAGGACATTGTAGCCGTGGTGGGTCACCGCCATGAACTTGGCCAGTGCTGGATACCCGAGGATGGCATTGTACGGCAGGCGAATATGGGCGACGTCGAAGTTGATGAGCTCAGTGCGGTAGTTGTTGCGCTGTCCGAAGGTGACAGGGAGGCGAACCTGCCCTATCAGAGTGGTGGAGCCGTTAGTGACTCCGGAAAAGGGATTGGTAGGCTGAAGTTGATCATAGGGCACTTGAAGTTTATCGAACATCTCGACGGACAGGACGTTGAGGCCTGCACCGCTATAGATGAGGGTCCTGGTAACTTGCACATTGCGAATGACTGGGGAGCAGAGCATTGGGAGGATGCCGGCTGTGGCCGCACACTTGAGTTGGTCTGCTGAGTGATAACCCACAAGTATAGGGGATTGCAACAGTTTTCGAGGGTAGAGTATTCAACCCAAATTTATTGATTCGACACAAGGGGAGCCAAAGAATATTCTCAAGTATTAGCAGCTGAGTTGTCAATTCAACCACACCTGGAAACTTAGTATCTACAACAAAGTGTTTAGTAGCAAAGTAATATGATAGTGGTAGTAATGGTAACAAAAGTAAAGACAACAAAAGTAATGTTTTTGGTATTTTGTAGTGATTGTAACAGTAACAACGGAAAAGTAAATAAGCAAGAACCAGTATATGGAAAACTCGTAGGCACCGGATCAGTGATGGATAATTATGCCGGATGTGGTTCATCATGTAACAGTCATATCATAGGGTGACACAGAACTAGCTCCAGTTCATCAATGTAATGTAGGCATGTATTCCGAATATAGTCATACTTGCTTTAAAGAACTTGCATGACATCTTCTGTCCTACCCTCCCGTGGCAGCGGGGTCCTATTGGAAACTAAGGGATATTAAGGCCTCCTTTTAAAAGAGAACGGGAACAAAGCATTAGCACATAGTGAATACATGAACTCCTCAAACTATGGTCATCACCAGGAGTGGTCCCGATTATTGTCACTTTGGGGTTGCCGGATCATAACACATAGTAGGTGACTATAGACTTGCAAGATAGGATCAAGAACACACATATATTCATGAAAACATAATAGGTTCAGATCTGAAATCATGGCACTCGGGCCCTAGTGACAAGCATTAAGCATAGCAAAGTCATAGCAACATCAATCTCAGAACATAGTGGATACTAGGGATCAAACCCTAACAAAACTAACTCGATTACATGATAAATCTCATCCAACCTATCACCGTCTAGCAAGCCTACGATGGAATTACTCACGCACGGCAGTGAGCATCATGAAATTGGTGATGGAGGATGGTTGATGATGATGACGACGACGAATCCCCTTCTCCGGAGCCCCGAACGGACTCCAGATCAGTCCTCCCGAGAGAGATTAGGTCTTGGCGGCGGCTCCGTATCGTAAAACGCGATGATTTCATCTCTCTGATTTTTTTCTCCCCGAAAGCCAATATATGGAGTTGGAGTTGGCATCGGAAGGCCACCAGGGGGCCCACGAGGTAGGGGGCGCGCCCTAGGGGGGGGGAGCCCACCCTCGTGGACAGGGTGTGGGCCCCCTGGTCTTCATCTTTGGCGAAGATTTTTTATTGTTTTTTCTAAGGTGTTCCGTGGAGTTTCAGGTCATTCCGAGAACTTTTATTTTCTGCACATAAAACAACATCATGACAATTCTGCTGAAAACAGTGTCAGTCCGGGTTAGTTCCATTCAAATCATACACGTTAGAGTCCAAAACAAGGGCAAAAGTGTTTGAAAAAGTAGATACGACGGAGACGTATCAACTCCCCCAAGCTTAAACCCTTGCTTGTCCTCAAGCAATTCAGTTGACAGACTGAAAGAGAAAAAGAAAAACTTTTACAAACTCTGTTTGCTCTTGTTGTTGTAACATGAAAAGCCAGCATTCAAGTTTCAGCAAATATTATGAATTAACCATACTAACAATAGCACAAAGGTCTCACAATTACTCATACCAATAGCATAATCAGCTAGCGAGCCATAATAATAAAACTTGGATGACAACACTTTCTCAAAATATTCATAACATGATATAAAGAAATGGTATCTCGCTAGCCCTTTCTGAGACCACAAAACATAAATGCAGAGCACCTTCAAAGATCAAGGACTGACTAAACATTGTAATTCATGGTAAAAGAGATCTCGTCAAGTCATACCCAATGTAAACCAATTATAATGAATGCAAACAACAGTGTGCTCTCCAGCGGGTGCTTTTTAATAAGAAGGGTGATGACTCAACATAAAAGTAAATAGATAGGCCCTTCGCAGAGGGAAGCAGGGATTTGTAGAGGTGCCATAGCTCGATTTTTAAAATAGAGATTGAATAACATTTTGAGCGGCATACTTTTGCTGTCAACGCAACAACTATGAGATGACGATATCTTCCATGCTAAACAAATTATAGGCGGTTCCCAAACAGAATGGTAAAGTTTATACTCCCCATCCTCCACAGGCATCAATCCATGGCTTTCTCGAAACAACGAGTGCCTCCAACATTCAACGGGTCCTAGGGGGAGTTTTGTTTGCAATTATTTTGATTTAGTTTGCATAAAGCATGGGACTGGGCATCCCGGTGACCAGCCATTTTCTCGTGAATGAGGAGCGGAGTCCACTCCTCTTGAGAATAACCACCTAACATGGAAGATAAGGACAGCCCTAGTTGAAACATGACCTGCTCGAGCATACAAAACAAAATTTTATTTGAAGGTTTGGAGTTTGGCACATACAAATTTACTTGGAACGGCAGGTAAATACCGCATATAGGAAGGTATAATGGACTCATATGGAACAACTTTGGGGTTTAAGGAGTTTGGATGCACAAGCAGTTTTCCCGCTTAGTACAGGTGAAGGCTAGCAAAAGACTGGGAAGCGACCAACTGGGAGAGCGACAACAGTCGTAAACATACATTAAAATTAATTCACACCAAGTATAAGCACGAGTAGGATATAATACACCATGAACATAAATATCATGAAGGTTGCGTTGATTTGATTCAACTACATGTGTGAACATGTGCCAAGTCGAGTCACTCAATTCATTTAAAGGAGGATACCATCCCATCATACCACATCATAATCATTCTAATAGCATGTTGGCACGCAAGGTAAACCATTATAACTCATAGCTAATCAAGCATGGCACAAGCAACTATAATCTCTAAATGTCATTGCAAATATGCTTACTTCATAATAGCTAACTCAGGAACGATGAATCATCATATTTACAAAAACAAGAGAGGTCGAGTTCATACCAGCTTTTCTCATCCCAATAAGTCCATCATATATCATCATTATTGCCTTTCACTTGCATGATCGAACGATGTGAATAATAATAAGAGTGCACGTGCATTGGACTAAGCTGGAATCTGCAAGCATTCAATAAACAGGAGAAGACAAGTAATATGGACTCTAAGTTAAATAAACAATCATGCATATAAGAGCCACTTCAACGATTTAATCATGGTCTTCTCCTACTGACCCCCAAAGAAAAGAAAGAAAAGTAAAAACTATTTACACGGGAAAGCTCCCAACAAGCAAAAGAAGAACGGGAAATATTTTTGGGTTTTCTTTTTTTTAGTCCTACATCAAAGAAATAAACTACTACTAAATTTTTTTGTTTTTGTTTTTCTTAAGGTTTATTAAACACACAAGCAGAAAGTAGGAAAAAGAAAATAATCTAGCATGGATATTACAGTGAAAAAGTATGAACACCGACATCTAGCAATGAGTGTGTGTGAACATGAATGTAATGTCGGTGGGAAATATGTACTCCCCCAAGCTTAGGCTTTTGGCCTAAGTTGGACTATTGCCAGGGATGGCCTGGCGGATACCCGTAGGTGAAGCTGCAGTCATACTGTGATGCAGCGGCTATCGCCTCCTGAGCTGCAGTGTAGCGTCTAGCTGCCTCCGCTATTCCCTCGTACTCATCTGCCTCCTCTCTCCTCACAAATGAACTTGTGAGATCGTTGTATTGGGGGCATTTATCAGCTTCAAAGTCCTCAAGACCGGCATTGCGTATATATACGTTGAATTCCTCTTTAATTCCCGCTTGATCCATAAAATTTTTCGATGGCCATTCACAGGGCCTAACATGAGCGTCTCTTGGTGGTTCCTCGTCAGCATGGCGTATTGCAAGCCTGGGACCTTGTTTCCTTGAAGAGCCACCTTGGAACATCCTCCTAAACATAATGTCTCCTCTGAAAAATTTCTGAAAAGTTTTTTAGTAACTTCAAAATAAAGCGAACCAACTTCAATAAAGTTGATAGCAACTACTCCCACAAGTGCCTAGGGCCTAAATCAAGCATTAGAACTACTTGGGACCATATAAATTTGACATGCAAGCTCAAGAACATGGTCACCTATGCAGCACAAATTTGCAATGAATAAAGCACTAGAACAAGAACTAATTGGACCAATGGAGGAGTCACATACCAAGGAACAATCTCCACAAGCAGTTTTACGAGAGGTGCTTTGAGCAAGGGGATCAAAAATCACAGCAACGGGGGCTGGAACTCGTGCTTGAGTCGATTTTTCGTGTTTGTGTGAGGCAGAGAAAGAAGATGGGTGCAGGGATAAGTGGAGGAGGGCCACCATGGGCCCACGAGGTAGGGGGCATGCCCAGGGGGGTAGGGCGTGCCCTCCACCCTCGTGACCAGGTGGCAGCTCCCACCGCGGTGATTTTTGCACAGTAAATTCTTAAATATTCCCGAAAAAATCATATTAAATTGGCATGGCATTCTGAGGACTTCTATTTTCGAGATATTTTTTTATTGCACGGATAAGTCAGGAAACAGACAGAAAAAATATTATTTTATTTTATTTTTACTAGATAATAGAAAATATAAAGAGGGTACAAAGGATTGTCTTTCTAGTTTCATCCATCTCATGCTCATCAAAAAGAATCCACTAACAAGGTTGATCAAGTCTTGTTAACAAACTCATTCCGATTAACATGGAACCGGAAATTTTTTGAATAACACTATGTTACCTCAACGGGGATATGGACATCCCCAATAATAAGTATATCATACTTTCTCTTGGCAGTAGGGAGAGGAGATTCAAAACCTCCAAATATAATCGATGGAATTTTTCCAATAGAGTTGATACTGTAAACCTGAGGTTGTTTCCTCGGAAAGTGTACCGTGTGCTCATTGCCATTAACATGAAAAGTGACATTGCCTTTGTTGCAATCAATAACAGCCCCTGCAGTATTAAGGAAAGGTCTTCCAAGAATAATAGACATACTATCATCCTCAGGAATATCGAGAATAACAAAGTCCGTTAAAATAGTAACGTTTGCAACCACAACAGGCACATCCTCACAAATACCGACAGGTATAGCAGTTGATTTATCAGCCATTTGCAAAGATATTTCAGTAGGTGTCAACTTATTCAAGTCAAGTCTATGATATAAACAGAGAGGCATAACACTAACACCGGCTCCAAGATCACATAAAGCAGTTTTAACATAATTTCTCTTAATGGAGCATGGTATAGTAGGTACTCCGGGGTCTCCAAGTTTCTTTGGTATTTCACCCTTAAAAGTATAATTAGCAAGCATGGTGGAAATTTCAGCTTCAGGTATCTTTCTTTTATTAGTAATAATATCCTTTATATACTTAGCATAAGGATTTGTTTTGAGCACATCAGTTAATTGCATACGCAAAAAGATGGGTCTAATCATTTCAGCAAAGCGCTCAAAATCCTCATCATCCTTTTTCTTAGATGGTTTCGGAGGAAAAGGCATGGGTTTTTGAACCCATGGTTCCCTTTCTTTACCATGTTTCCTAGCAACGAAGTCTCTTTTATCATAACGTTGATTCCTTGATTGTGGGTTATCAAGATCAACAACAGGTTCAGCTTCTACATCATTATCATTACTAGGTTGAGCATTATCATGAACATCATCATTAACATTTTCACTAGGTTCATGTTCATCACCAGATTGTGTTTCAGCATCAGACATGGAAATATCATTTGGATTCTCAGGTGACTCAGCAATAGGTTCACTAGAAGTTTGCAAAGTCCTATCATTTTTCTTTTTCTTCCTTTTAGAAGAACTAGGTACATCAATATCATTTCTCTGAGAATCTTGCTCGATTCTCTTAGGGTGGCCTTCAGGATACAAAGGTTCCTGAGTCATTCTACCAGTTCTAGTAGCCACTCTAACAGCATAATCATTTTTCTTACTATTCATTTCATCAAGCACTTCTTTTTGAGCTTTAAGTACTTGTTCTACTTGAGTGGTAACCATAGAAGCATTTTTGCTAACAAGTTTAAGTTCACCTCTAATATCAGCCATATAATCACCCAAGCGTTTAATCATATAAGCATCTTGCTTTAATTGTC
This sequence comes from Triticum aestivum, assembly GCF_018294505.1. Lineage (NCBI taxonomy): Eukaryota > Viridiplantae > Streptophyta > Magnoliopsida > Poales > Poaceae > Triticum > Triticum aestivum. The sequence continues at coordinate 576,083,449 of NC_057813.1, read as the reverse complement.
TACCAAAATAAGCATTAAAGTCATCTTGCTTAAACATGAAGTTATCAAACTCATCCAAGCACTGACTAGCAATTTTAGTAGGAGGGACCCCAGCTTTATCATATCTATAGAGAGAATTTACCTTTACTACTTGTGTCGGGATATCGGGAGGTTCTTCAGTAAATAAGTAATTTAGATCATATACTTCTTCAACAGGCGGTAAATTAAGACCGTGTATTTCTTCAATAGGAGGTAAATTCTTAACATCTTCAGCTTTAATACCTTTTTCTTTCATAGATTTCTTTGCCTCTTGCATATCTTCAGGGCTGAGAAATAGAACACCTCTCTTCTTTGGAGTTGGTTTAGGAATAGGCTCAATAATTGGCTCAGAAATTGGCTCAGGAGCTGGCTCGGGAGGTGCCCAATTATTTTCATTTGTCAACATATTGTTCAATAGAATTTCAGCTTCATCTGGTGTTCTTTCCTTGAAAAGAGAACCAGCACAACTATCCAGGTAATCTCTGGAAGCATCGGTTAGTCCATTATAAAAGATATCAAGTATTTCAGGTTTCTTAAGAGGATGATCAGGCAAAGCATTAAGTAACTTGAGAAGCCTCCCCCAAGCTTGTGGGAGACTCTCTTCTTCAATTTGCACGAAGTTGTATATTTCCCTCAAAGCAGCTTGTTTCTTATGAGCAGGGAAATATTTAGCAGAGAAGTAATAGATCATATCTTGGGGACTTTGCACACAACCAGGATCAAGAGAATTAAACCATATCTTAGCATCACCCTTTAATGAGAACGGAAATATTTTGAGTAAATAAAGGTGGCGCGATCTCTCATTATTAGTAAACAGGGCGGCTATATCATTTAACTTAGTAAGATGTGCCACAACGGTTTCAGATTCATAGCCATATAAAGGATCAGATTCAACCAAAGTAATTATATCTGGATCAACAGAAAAATCATAATAATCCTTATCCGGAACACAAATAGGTGAAGTAGCAAAAGCAGGGTCGGGTCTCATTCTATCTCTAAAAGATTCTTTACTCCATTTAACTAGCAACCTCTTAAGTTCATATCTATCCTGGCAAGCAAAAATAGCTGCAGAAGATTCCGCAAGAAAAAGATAACCCTCAAGAATAGCAGGCATATTTTCATCATCACTATCATCATCGTATTCAGGTGCAATAATTTCTCTTTCTCTAGACCTAGCAATTTGCTCATCGAGAAATTTACCAAGGGGTGCAGTATTATCAAGCACAAAAGTGGTTTCATCATAAGTGTCATGCATAGCAGAAGTGGCATCATCAATAATATGCGACATATCAGAATTCATAGTAGTAGCAGGTTTAGGTGTCGCAAGCTTACTTATAACAGAAGGAGAATCTAGTGCAGAGCTACATGGCAGTTCCTTACCTTCCCTCGTAGTTGAGGGCAAAATAGTAGTTCGATCATCTTTCAAGTTCTTCATAGTGTCCAGCAGATATAAATCCCAAGTGACTCAAAGAATAGAGCTATGCTCCCCGGCAACGGTGCCAGAAAAAGGTTTTGATAACCCACAAGTATAGGGGATCGCAACAGTTTTCGAGGGTAGAGTATTCAACCCAAATTTATTGATTCGATACAAGGGGAGCCAAAGAATATTCTCAAGTATTAGCAGCTGAGTTGTCAATTCAACCACACCTGGAAACTTATTATCTGCAGCAAAGTGTTTAATAGCAAAGTAATATGATAGTGGTAGTAACAGTAACAAAATTAAAGACAGCAAAAGTAATGTTTTTGGTATTTTGTAGTGATTGTAATAGTAACAACGGAAAAGTAAATAAGCGAGAACCAGTATATGGAAAACTCGTAGGCACCGGATCAGTGATGGATAATAATGCCGGATGTGGTTCATCATGTAACAATCATAACATAGGGTGAGACAGAACTAGCTCCAGTTCATCAATGTAATGTAGGCATGTATTCCGAATATAGTCATACGTGCTTATGGACAAGAACTTGCATGACATCTTTTGTCCTACCCTCCCGTGGAAGCGGGGTCCTATTGGAAACTAAGGGATATTAAGGCCTCCTTTTAATAGAGAACCGGAACAAAGCATTACACATAGTGAATACATGAACTCCTCAAACTATGGTCATCACCGGGAGTGGTCCCGGTTATTGTCACTTCGGGGTTGCCGGATCATAACACATAGTAGGTGACTATAGACTTGCAAGATAGGATCAAGAACACACATATATTCATGAAAACATAATAGGTTCAGATCTGAAATAATGGCACTCGGGCCCTAGTGACAAGCATTAAGCATAGCAAAGTCATAGCAACATCAATCTCAGAACATAGTGGATACTAGGGATCAAACCCTAACAAAACTAACTCGATTACATGATAAATCTCATCCAACCCATCACCGTCCAGCAAGCTTACGATGGAATTACTCACGCACGGCGGTGAGCATCATGAAATTGGTGATGGAGGATGGTTGATGATGACGACGGCGACGAATCCCCTTCTCCGGAGCCCCGAACGGACTCCAGATCAGCCCTCCCGAGAGAGATTAGGGCTTGGTGGCGGCTCCGTATCGTAAAACGGGATGATTTCTTCTCTCTGATTTTTTTCTCCCCGAAAGCCAATATATGGAGTTGGAGTTGGCGTCGGAGGGCCACTAGGGGGGCCACGAGGTAGGGGGCGCGCCCTAGGGGGGGCGCCCCCCACCCTCGTGGACAGGGTGTGGGCCCCCTGGTCTTCATCTTTGGTGAAGATTTTTTATTATTTTTTCTAAGGTGTTCCGTGGAGTTTCAGGTCATTCCGAGAACTTTTATTTTCTGCACATAAAACAACATCATGGTAATTCTGCTGAAAACAGCGTTAATCTGGGTTAGTTCCATTCAAATCATACAAGTTAGAGTCCAAAACAAGGGCAAAAGTGTTTGGAAAAGTAGATATGACGGAGACATATCACTGAGCTGAAAGTGATGGCGCACATGGACCATCTGAGCGGGCGCGTGGCCTCGAGCTTGGGGAGGACTGCATTCACCTCGCGAGCAAACTACTTGAAGATGCGCTGAGAGGCTGGGGCCTGGGCACCGCCCAGGATGCAAGCGAAGGCACGCGGCTCCTGGAAGCCCCAGCCCCCTCGTCATGGTGGTGGTCATCATTCCTTCTTGGCGACGGTAGCGGAGGAAGGCCTGTGTTGCCCTGTGGGCGGTTTTCGTGAGGCTGATCCCTCCAAGCTCCCTTGTGAGGCTGGTCCTGCTAGCGATCCTCACAAGGTCGGTCACGCCACTCCCAGCGAGGGCCTCGGTCTTCCCATTGTCCTCTGCCTCTTCCTCCTTCGCGGCCGTAGCCTCGGTCATTGCGCTCGGGGCGTCGACCGACGCGTCCCTCGTGAAAGGCTCTGAGCTCCTAGCATTCGTTGGTGTTGTGAGTGTAGAGGTTGTGGTAGGCGCAGAATCAGCTACCATTGGAAGACTCCAGCTGGTCCCTGCCGCGCTTCATGTCTGGCTCCGCTGCTAGCACGGCTGCTCCTTTATGCTTCACATCCTTGGCCTTGGCCTTCTTCTCCTCTGGGTCAGCAGCTGGAAGCTCGAGGAGGGAGAGGCGTCCCTCCTCAGCTCTTGCGCACTTGGTCGCCAAGTTGAACAGCTCCAGAGATGTGCACAAATCCTCATGAATGGCGAGCTCCTCCTTCATCTTGACGTCGCGGACACCATCGGAGAACGCTGAGATGATGGCCTCATCTGTTACCCTAGGAATCTTAAGGTGCGTATTGTTGAAGCGCTGGATGTACTTCTGCAGGGTTTCTCCAGCCTGCCGTTTGATGCGTCGCAGGTCACCCACGGCCGGAGGGCAGTCACGAGTGCCTTGGAAGTTGGCGATGAAGCGGCTGCGCATCTCGTCCCAGGAGGAGATTGAGCCAGGAGTCAGGTTTAGGAGCCAGGTGCTGGCACCGTCCTTGAGTGCCATGGGGAACCAGTTCGCCATGACCTTTTTGTCCTCACTTGCCGCCTCGATGTCCAGCTCGTAGAGCTGCAGGAACTCTGCGGGGTCGGTGGTGCCGTCGTAGCGAGGAGGCAGGTCCGGCTTGAACTTGCCGGGCCAAGCGACGCTATGCAGCTCAGTGGTGAAGGCGCGGCAGCCTGCTGTGGCCACCGGAGCTTTCTGCAGACGCAGGGCCTGCTCTTGGTGATCCTCGCACACTGCCGCCCATGGCAGCGCAGGGTCTTGGAGTGCTGGCGTAGGGATGCGGTCTTGTCGCACCGATGCAGGGAGCACGCGAGTGCCTTCTTGAGGATGAGGGATCTTGACAGCTCCTTTCTTTCCGTGCAGGCGCCGGACGCGGTGGGTCACGCCTAGGAGTTGCGCGCCTTGGAGCCAGGGCGCCTTCTTGGGGAGGAGGTGGCGGAGGCACCCCCTGAGCCACCTCGCCCATGCAGGACGGAGGGCGAGGCAGCGAGAGGGACTGCGCAGGGGAGCCCCCTGCGGCGCTGACGAGCTCGGTGATGCGAGCAAGCCACTCCTTGTATAGGTCGTCGACAGGGCGGTAGTGCAGGAGCTCACGTGCTAGGAGCAACGCGGCGTGCGCGTCCGCGGGGGCGCGACGAGCGTGAGACGACGAACCAGCTGGGGTCAGCGATGGAGTGGCGTTGTGGCCTTCCCGCCGCACCGAAGGATGCAGCGAAGATGCTTGCTGCTTGTTCCCCGCCGGGACGGTGGCGGCGTGGGCGACAGGCGACGGAGAACGACGAGGAGCCCCACCGACGGGAGCCGTCTGGGCGACGTGGGCGGCGAGAGCGGCCCGGTGCTCGGCGCAAGCCCGACGAGCGTCCGCCATGGATGCGACGAAGCAACAGGACACAGATGAGCGGAGAAAAGATTCTGGCGCACCCCTACCTGGCGCGCCAAATGTCGGATTTCGGGTTCCGGCAAAACCCTTAAGGTTCGAACTCTGGGGTGTGTGCGAAGATCTTCTCCCTACCGATCTGCTCCCTTACCTCGCCGGGGTTCTAGGCTAACAAGATGAACAACACAAGGGACACAAGATTTATACTGGTTCAGGCCACCATTGTGGTGTAATACCCTACTCCAATGTGTGGTGTGTGGATTGCCTCAAGGGCTGATGATGAACAGTACAAGGGGAAGAATGGCCTCGTGAGGGGAGGAGTTCTTGTGCTGGTGTGGGTGGTTCTGGTCAAGGTTTGATTGGTCGATCCCCCTGCTATGGTGGTGGCTAGTCCTATTTATAGAGGCCTTGGTCCTCTTCCCAAATATTAAGCGGGAAGGGATTCCACGATGGCGGGATTTTGAAAGGGGACAGCCGGTACAGGCTATCCTGACTAAAGGTGGTCTTCGACTGCCAAAGGCACTGGCAATGACGCCGTCTTGGGCTCCACGGTGACCTCCGTCTTGTCGTCCTTCTGGTCTTGGTCTCATTGCACCGATATAGAAACCTTTGCTTTATGCCTCGGTACTCTGCGCCTACGCTTGCCCCCTTAGCACCAAAGAGGAAACAAGGACACTGCACCCGCCGGCGCCCACCTGGCGCACGCTTGATCTCGATCGTCATGGCTTGCGTCATGTGCACCTCGCGAGGTACTCCTCGCCTTGATCTCTCCGCCTCCTCACGAGCCAGCCTGGTGAGGCCGCCCCTGAGGAAGCCTTGCGTCGTCCGCCCCGCAAGGCTTGGCCCCTCGCGAGGGTCTTGGACTTGGATTGATGAAGACGGGCCGAACTGGGCCACTGATGAGCCACGCCGTAGGCCGAAGGCAGGCAAGTCTGGATACCCCCATATCCAGGACGCCGACACTTTGGCAGTGCATCATTCTTCTCCTTCACCTTGGTAGTGGAAACTATGAATTTGCTGCCAGGATTAGCTCTTCTGGGTTCTTGCCCATAGTCCCACAATAAGTTGTACTGCTCTGCTTCATCCCCATGAATTAGGTCTAGAGCTGCTTTCCTGGCCCTTCTCAATTTCATCTTGTTTGGTAGCAGTTTGAACTCTCTCTGGACCTCCTTACCAAATGTACCCAAATCCATGGTCTGGTTATCTCTGAATTCCTCAATGAATTTCTGTGTGAGAATTTTAACTGTCAAACACTTGGAATCAAATGATTTCTGACATTTGTGAGTGTCATTGTACTGCCTTATGACAGTGCTACCAGTCCTATTGTCTTTTGAAGATTTTAGTTGCCAAGGACAACCTTGTGAGCAAACTGCATTAAGCCTTTCAGATTCATTTCTTCTCTTATAGATCTTCACTCTGTTCCTAACAGTATATGCATCCAAAGCCATCCTTATCTCTTTCATGTCACCAAACACCAAACCAACACTGAAAATTGGATTATTCAGATCCACTGCTGGATTGTAGGCTTTGAAAGTGTACTGCAACTTTGACAATGCATCCTTGCTTAGGTTTAGATCATCATCATCTAAAGGGTCTTGTTCTTCAATGCACCCTTCCTTCTCATTGTTATCATTGACATCTATATCCACATTCTCCACAAACAAATCATCATCAAGATCTTCAACATCATATTCACTCTCATCAAAATCACTATCAGTTTCTTCTCCTTGAAACTCTCCCTCTCCCTGCTCTATTTGCTCTTCTTCTCCCTCTTCCTCATCTGGTTCATATCCATGATCTTCTCCCTCTCCCTGCTCTGCTTCATGTCCATGATCTTCTCCCTCTCCCTACTCTGCTTCATGTCCATGATCTTCTCCCTCTCCCTGCTCTGCTTCATGTCCATGATCTTCTCCCTCTCCTTGCTCTTCTTCCTCTCTTGCTTCTCCATGATCTTCTTCTCCATGCTCTCCTTCAGAAGACCTTGGCAATTTCCTTGGAGTAATTACCCTTGGCGGAGGGGGCCCATCTAGAATCACATCACCATACAAAGTTCTTATCTTGTTGTCCTCATCCACTATTAACAACAATGTCTTACATTCTTTGCTTGCATTCACCATAGCAACAATGACCTCTTCAGTATCCACACAAACAAGGCCATCTACTATGTCTTTGCCTGGCAAGCACCACTACACTTGCAGATCTGGATAACCATGGGAGTAATCCAGCTTGTCCAGGCAAAACTTCAACATATCTAAGGACCAAGTGTGAGCATGACAACAGTCAAATTCACAATATGTGCTACCAATATATGATCTATTCACTCCTTGCCCAATAAATATGCCATTGTGCTCAAACGCTATAGAGAACAACAGATATTCTTCTCCTGAAGTAACTGCAAAAGAAAGACAATTTTTTTTCAGACTATGATGCAAACCACAACAGTAAATGAAGTTCCTTTGACTATATAGTACACCATTAAATAACTAACAACATTTATCATCACTTAATTGAATTCACTGCAACATTAATCACAGGGCATCACTAACTGAATTCGACAACATTCACTAACTGAATTTCGACAGCAAAGACAGAGCAATATCTGAATTATGACAGCAAGTACAGAGCAATTCACACCCATAACAGGGCATCCATCACAGTAATCACACGGGAGTGCATACATCACAACAATCACACCTTCCTTCAAATCCAAGAACAACCCCTAAATTAAGCCCCAAATCATCGCCACCGGCAAGCCAACATCGAAAGCAACGAAACAGCAGTAATCGTCCTATCAAACGCCTACATTCCCTTCATCGCATCAATTCTGGCAACAAAACATCGATCTTTCCACTGAAATCATCAAGAAACTAGCCCGATCAAAACCCTAGGACAAGAGGGGAAACCCAGCAGGAGAAGAGGTCGATCTAGCGCGTACCGTACTCAGGAGGGAACTCCCCGGGCCCCCGTAGGAGCGGCTCCATGCCACGTCGATGGGCGGCGACATCCAAACCGGCGGCAGAGAAGGCGACGGCGTCGAGGCAGAGAAGGCGACGGCGTCGAGGTAGAGGCAGAGAAGGCCAGGGGTTAAGGGGGGTTTGTGAGCACCGGGTCGAACCGGGCTTGTACTTATCTGGATGCAGGAGCCGACCTACAAATATTATACAACATAAGGGGGAATGTACAAAAGTGCCCAACACCAGCCGCCAGCCTTCTCTTCCCACGTGGCAGCCCAGTTGGCATGTTTCGGACTGTTTTGTACCTAAACGTTACCGCATCAGAGTTGGTCTATGATTTTTATGGGTTTTTTTGTTTGTGTATGAATTCCGCGCAAGTTTATGTACCCCAGGTGTAATTAACTCTATATTTATACACTGGCTATGAAAGTTAGAGATGTTTGACTACAACTACTTTAAAATGTTATCCCTCTAATTCTGATTCATATTAATTGTCGTTGATTTAGTACAAAGTTATACTAAACTAGCGACAATTAATATGGGTAGGAAGGAGTAATTATTTTGAAGGGGAGTACGTAGCTTTTTTTTTAGGGTTTAGCTAAATTTTATTCATCAAACGCCACAATGAGTGGGATACAAGTCGGATCATGAGGTTGACCATACCAGACATGGCGCCCCTGATCGAGACCAAGCGAGAATTTAGCTAAACTATGTGCATCTTGATTGAGTGCACGACCTTCATGAATAAAATTACAGGTAAAAGAAGACGAGTTAACTATTATTTCTTTGATGATAGCTCCGTATGCTCCTGTTGCTCTCATGTTGATGTCCCCCACCGCTTGCTTAGAGTCTGAAGAGATAACGAAGTTCTGTATCTGTAAGTCTGCCGCTAATGCTAGCGCTTCTCTCCACGCGATCACCTCGAGGGTCGCTGGATCCAAGACCCCAGTGATTACTAGGGATGAGCTATCCATGTAATTGCCTTCCCTGTCCCGGCAAACCGCCGCTGCTGATCCCTTCCATCCAGCCCTCACTCCAGCATCTACATGGATTTTGCAATATCCATTAGGTGGGGCTTTCGGTCGCTGTGTGTTTCTTCCACTTGTTGTCCGTTCGTTGGGTACAGAGGCAGCTGTCTTCCGAACCATTGCCAGCTCCTGGATGAACCGGTTCACAAATGAGTGAATAGCATGCGGGCTTTGAAACACACCTTCATGGATTGCTTTCCTTCTAGCCGCCCAAATTGCCCATAGCGTTACAGCCATTAACACAAACCGATCATGAGGGAGTGATTGCATGTGCGTAAAAAGCCACTGTTTCGCACTGGGCTCGATCGTCGACGCTATCGACTGTCCCAACTCCTCGTCCACAAGCGCCCAGGTGCACCGGGACATTGTACAGTCTACGAGCGAGTGGCGCCAAGAGTCAGGTACTCCACATATGCTGCATGAGCTCGAAACAGCCATATGCCTGTTCATCCTGACATCATTTGTAGGGATGGAGTGTTGTGACAGACGCCATAGGAACATCCGAACTTTCCCTGGGACGGCTGTTTTCCATAGAGTTTTCCAGTCGCTTTCTTCCTTGGTCGAATCAGATGGACCTGCAGCTTGCTCAAGCCACGCCTCCCTTCGCTGCCTGATTGCGACTAACATGTTATAGGCTAATCGCACCATAAAGTTGCCCTTCTTCTCGAAAAACCAACTCCAAAAGTCCTGTATGTTTCTGGTGCACAATGGAATTCCCATGATTAAGTTCGCATCCATTGGCATAAACACTTCGGTTACCTTTTGTTTGTTCCACCTTGCTGAAGTTGCATCAATAAGCTCAGAAACTAGAGTTGGAGGATTTTGCACCCTGGATCCGAGTGGCCTCAACATCTCGCCTCGTGGTAGCCACTGAACTTCCCAAATTCGCGTTTCTTGTCCATTGCCTATCCTCTTGATCAACCCAAGTTTAAGGGTATCCCGCCCCTCTATCATTGCCCGCCAAATTTGACTAGGATGGCTTCCAAGCTCTGCTTCAAGTATAGAAGTTCCGGGGTAGTATATGCTCTTGAGGATTCTAGCACTTAGGGATTCCGGGTTTTGCAAGAGGCGCCATGCCTGCCTAGCAAGCATAGCCATATTAAACAGCTCGAAGGGGAGTACGTAGCTACCTACTACCCTTAGAGGGCTATACCACCCAAAGATCCATCAGCAATTTGTGCTTTGAGAAACAAAATCAACACTTGCTATTACAAGATAAATATGCTATGAATACATATTCAATGTGAATCTATTGATTTGGTATGTTAATATTATTTTTGTGAACTTGGCCAGATTTAAGAAACTAATTCTCAGTCAATTTTATAAGTTTGCTCATACAAATCTAAAAAAAAATCCAACATGTAATTAAAATATGCTTATCTAGCACAAATAACTGTAATATTGTCTCACTCGACTAATAATTAATTGATTCCCTGTCGATTCTACAAACATGTTCATATAGATGATACAAACTATCGGTCGTTCTATTATAGTTCATTCATATAGTGCAAAAGATTCAGACTACTACGCAAAATAAAAGACGTCCGTCTGCTTTAGCATCTCAGTCAGACGAGCTGGCTCATTTCAGGTGCCCCAAAATTTTGTTGGCTCATTTCAGGCACATACTAGATCAGGCATCAATTTCATAAAAGAACAGAGCACTTCTCAGTCAGACGAACTGGTTCATTTCGTTTTGCAGTTGCCACTGTTCTACACCAGCAAAAATTGCCATTAAAAGGGCTCCTAAAATAGCCTAACCATTGAGAGATTTTGCTTCAGAGATCAGCAGGCCAGGTCAGATGCCATCTGAAAACGTGCAAACCTCTGCTGAACAAGCAGTGTATTCTGACACCAACTACAACACAACAGCGCCTGGACTGCAGCGCCACGGCGGCAACAATCGGTGTGAAGAAAGAATCCTTGAGGCATCTGTCCTCATATGACGGTGAAATTTGAGAAAATGTTCATCAGAGTGTCGAGCGCCTCGGGATAGAATTTCCGTGCAAATAGGTAGCAGGGCCTCTTCATGCCGTTCCACATGCATGGTCTTCGCTGCATTTCGTGCTGCAAGAACATGATGAATAGTGAGATTCTCCACAGAGAAGGGGATGATGTTGACAATGATGATTCACAGACATGTGGTTGCAGAAAATGTATAAGCAGCGAATTGGCACTTTGTGGTTTCAGTAGAATTGTTCATTAAGGGGAATAATCAAAATAATAGCTATATACCTTTGCATTGCTGGTCACATGAACGCTCTCGTCAATGGACTGCAAACATTTCATGTTTAGTTAGACAAATTCCAAAACTATGCATTTTGCACAAAGTAACTAAATAAAATAACACCACAGTTCCCCTCCTTCTGTTTTCATTTTTTTTATGTGCGAGTATAACTCACCGCTATACTTTTAAGCAGTTCAAAGCTTGTGTCAACAGCCCTATAAACTTTAGGATGCCATTTTCCTTCAGACCAATCAACACGTGTCACTGACCAATTCGCGATTCCGGTTGGATCAACCATCTGCAGGCACAATAGCAGTATGATATTACTGCTGGCTAAAGTACAAAAAGAAAAAGAAACTGGTTAGGAGCTTCTGAGTGCTTACATTAAATAAGGTTGGCAGATAGTGCTCATCAGAATAGCAGTTATGATATTCATTTCCAGGCTACAAAGTGCAATTATCACAAGATCAGTGGCGACATACAAATCAGGAAGAACAACAATCTGATTTCCACATACAGAAAAAGAAATCAAACGACCTTGTAGGTCATGGCAAACTGGCAACTGATTAGAAGATAGTACTAACTTAAAACAGTTATATAGCAACATAGTATTGACTTGGCCCCTCTGTGTTTTCCACTTCACAGTACTAGACCCCAATGCTGAATATTGTACATACACAGATAATCCAGATACGAATAGCTAAGTTAACAGTAATAGGTATCATGGGCAATGAATCATAATCCCCAGTTTCATACTTGTTTCAGTAGCTGTCTGTTTATGTGTTTCAAAGGAACTACAGTAGTCCAGTATGGACAAAACTCTGCACCCAGGTTTCATTTGCTAATGGAGCCAAGGGACCAGGGGCTTGGCTCCCTGGTGACCTAAAGACCATTTGAAATTAATGACCATGAAAAAACAAAGTGGGCCTTGTATTATTATTTGATAACTGAATCACGAAGACCGAACAAGACTAGCTGAAACAACTGCTATCCGATAGCATGGAGATTTACCTATTTTTTTCATATGTACTATTACCAACGTATAAAATGTTGCATATCATACAAAGGTCAAATACCTTAAGTCTTATACAAACATCTAGGGGGGACATTATGGCAATATAATTCTCAAGGAAAAAGCACAGCATGATATTTTGCTTTAGTTTTCTTCGAAGTTAGCTGATATTTACCTTACAGTAACGTTTGAACTTTCCATAGTAAAGAGTGTCAACAAGTATAAGAACTGCATGCTGCCGTTTCACCGTGAACCACTGCAAGAGGAGAACATGCCAGAACGTGGGATGTTAGGCTATAGGAAAACATGGCAATTGTTTAAATTAGAATACAGATGACTACTGAAGTTCTGAAAGTGTAGAAGAAAAATGTGATGCAACATTTAGCAACCATATGATATACTCCCTCCGTCCCAAAAAGGATGTCTGAGATTTTTCTAAATTTAAATGTATCTGTACACTAAATAGTGACTAGATACATCTAAATTTAGACAAATCTCAGACATCCTTTTTAGGACGGAGGGAGTAAATAAGAAGGGCTGTTAAATTATTCTTGTAATTTTTACGAGGTTTCTGATAATCCAGTTTTATGCGATTGAATAACTTGAATTTGGTAAAGGAGACAAGGATTCCACTTTCCAGGGAAATCAAGCATAGAAATTATCACCTGTGCACCCTTTCTCCAATCCCTCTTGACGATTTCAGGTAACATATGCTCAGAGTATCTACCTGCTCCATGTGGACCAGGATCATCGAAACTGAACAATAATTGGCATGTCAATGGTGAGGCCATGATGCGTGTAACAATAATGAATAAGAGTGAACCAGCAGATCCTCAATCAGGCATATGTTCAGCTTAAAATATTAAAAAGAAAACTTGCATCTATAAAGAATCATCTGTAAGGTAACCTTCAGAACCCTCACTTACGAGTCAACAAAGCTGATGTTTGTTTCCATGAGATAACTATATACATAATCGAAGTTATGCAGTGGTACACAACTGCAATAACAAACAAAGCATTAGGATAAGGATATTCAATTTAAAATTAGATGAGAACAAAGGAAATGACTAACCTCTCAGAGAGCAAGACAAAATGCTGGTTATCGGCATCTTGCAGTGCATTTGCCAAGAGCCTCCTCTCTGCATCAATCATAGTAACCGTACCCCATACAACCTACAGGCAAATTGAACAATTACACTTTCAAACAACTAAAATGTTAAACTGTGAAACAGACTTAAATCCACTATGCTTATCAGGCAGCAGGCGACTTTACAAGGTATGATAGTACCCACAAACCATACTGGTTCAAGAGCATTAACAGACTCTGAGTCTTGACTACAACCTACAGCATTCCATGAAAATAGATTGGGGATGAATGTATTGCATAGAATCTGAGAAAACCTTTCCTGTGTAGATTAGTTCAAACAATATGAAACAAGATCTGTAAATCAAATACAAAGAGTGAAAAGAGGCGATCTCTAAATCTATTTTAGGAATTTACCTTTTCACTCCGAATATCCCTGCCAGCGAATATTGGGCTTGCATGAACTGTCTTTTCTCTTGAAGCATGTACATATATTGTGTATCGGTCTTCATGTCCCTAAAATATTACATCCAAGGAGCTGGGTTCAGTATTTGATATCCATGCACGTGCAACTGAGCAAGAGAGCGCATTCAGTTCTTTTCATGGGGTAGGTCTATTAATTTGAAGTTTTATCAGAAGATAGGCATGATAATTAATAATCCATTTCTTCCAAATAGGAGAAGACATTAGTACTAGTATCACATTATGCAAGTTCAACCACTGAGGTGTACAAATTTCCAGTTAAGACTAGACAGAGATATATTTATTTTAATTTTGCAAATAGTGCCAAAAATCATACCATGAAGAACTTCTCCCAAAGCTTCTCAAAAGGCAATGAACTGGGTGTCAAGAACATGAAAGCAATCTTCGGATTCTTTGACTGAACAGGCTGTGACAGAACAAGGTCTCTCATTACAGCACGAGCAGCTATCTCATCATCAGTGTATACTCTCACAGGTTCTAGAGCAGGCTGGGAACCACAGGAATTGGACAAGTAGCAACCCGTGTAATGTTGGGGTTTATAAAGATAAGCTCCGGTGACTATCGCACAGACAAAAGCAATCAAGACGATGACCCAGAGAGGCCTTCTAGATGAAGTTCTGTTGCGTGGTGCCATGATTTAGGTGTGTATACGTAGCAATGGCAGAGCTTCAGAATCTACATTTACAAAGCTTCACTTCTATAACCATCCTAGAACATCATTCTGGTAGAATTGTTGAAACTATGAAAACCTGGAAACATAGCAAAAAAGAGAATTCAAGGTTAATGCTGTTTTATCAGCAGACCATATGTTTAACAGTAAGGAAATATGCAATAATACAGGGGACGAACCATTTGAATACATACTGTAAAAGGCTACGCCAATTAACTATGGAGTGACAACAACCTATTTAAGCAACAGGGGACATCAATTGAGGACATAGTCATGGAATCTGAAGACAGATGATGTTGCACATCGCAGAGTAGTTGAGATAGTTGCCGCTTTTGAGATGGAGTTGGGGCTCTCCAACAAGTGGAGAACTCGAATCAAAACCCCAGATTAGCCTAATTTCCTTGACAGTGTGCCAAGAAACTCCCCGAAATGAGAGGCCACTGAAATTTCCTCATCTACAGTTATTGCGCAACAAGAAACCCTATATATTACAAAGGCTGAAGTTGAGGCGCCCACAACACACAACAACAATTCCCCAAACCAGCACCCCAAAAAAGAAAGAGAAAAACTATTCACCCCTTCCGTAGAGCCAAACCCCTAACCCCTAGGAAGACTCCTAAATCACCCAACCCCTAACCTCACAGAGGCATCGAAGACGCAAGAATCCAGGGCCAGGACCCGGAGCGCGGTCAGGGAAAGGCGCCCAGAAATCCCGTCTTTCCATTTCTACGGCAGCCCGAACAGCCCCCCGGGTAAATGCTACTGCGGATTCGAAATGAGATAAAAGGGCGGTCGTGACATACCCTACTCAGGCGGTGGATCTCACACGACGCGAGCTCGCCGCCGCTTCGGATTGGGGAGAGGGGCAGGCCTCGAGAGATCTGTCGAGGCGACGGAACAGAAAAGTGGGGAGGATTCCTGGGGGGAGGGGGGAGTGGGGGGCGAGGTGGAAAGGCGAGAGAATGGAGAAGAGTTACACTTTTGTGTCTGCGCTACCAAAAGCAGGAAAGAGCCATCGAGGGAAGCTTAACGCCAGCTGATGGTGCGCCTGAGCACCGTGCAGTCTTGTTTCGCATACGAGATACGACGATGCTCGGCCGTGGAATCCCAAGTGCGCGGCCCTGGGCTGGCATATGGCTCTACCTAGCTTTTGTTGCTTCCGCCAGCCTCACACGTGTTTTGGCGTTTCGCCCGGGTTTTATCACCCGGCCAAAGGCATAAAAGAGAGCAACTCTAGCGAGATGCGTGGTCCATCGTCTGTGATGATCGTTAATAAGGTGATCCGCCCATAAAAATTACTACTTCAAGATTGCGAAATTGAAATGAACCCTGTGGCGGACGCAGAGTTTCTGCACCCGAGCTCATGAGCTCGAGTGAACAGTAAAGTCTACGAAGCTAGATGTAATTTTTATTATTTCTGGTGTTCGTTGTATTGCCATGATTGAAGATGAATAGATTGGAAATTTCTCGTAAAATTGGGAGAAACAATGACAAAAGTTTTAAGTGCTTGCAAAAATTTGTCATGAAATCACATTCCTATAAGGCGTGACAAAAGAAATTCAGTACTCTGAAAATGCTACTTTCAAAAGTATTTTGGATCATTGAATTTGTTTTTTGTTTTTTTGCCATGGCTTACAGGAATGTGATTTCATGACGATTTTTTGCACTCTTAGAACTTTTGTCAATGTTTCTCCCAAAAAAATTGGAAATTTTTGAATTTTTTTCGATTTTAGTGTTCATCGAGCTCATTTGAGCTCAGGAGCAGAAAAGCACTTCCGCCCTGTGGCTGCCTTTCATTGGAAAGCCTTTTGCTGGAAGATAATGTTGCCATCGCTCACCTCCGCATCAGCCCCCCAACTCTCTGGAGCATTGGCTTCTCTGCTCCTTACACAAAGGGGCCTTCCCTTTTCCATGAGCTGGTCATTGAGAACACCCCCTTGCATTGAGAAGTTGCTGCCACTCAGTCCAGACTATGAGTCGACGACCGTCCGGGTAATTTGAGCACCTAAGCTGCGGGTATTGGGTGTGCTGTCAAAGGGCATATCAAAACTCCACATTCGATTTGCCATAGCTCAAGCTGTTGCGAACCGAGGAGGGGAGCACGCGCACGGCGGCCATGGGCCTCCTCGTGGACAGTGGGGCGATGACGGATATCACGCCTATTGTGATGGCCAACACTGGGGTTCATCGTCGGCAGGCGGTGGTCGAGGATACGCTTGGCAGAGTGATGGGTCTGTGAATCATCTGTTTTA
>NC_057813.1:576020240-576066696 GCF_018294505.1 Triticum aestivum | reverse complement strand
GGGGTAATCATCGACCTCCCCACCGTCAGCGACAGCCTCCCCCGTCGGTGGCCACGGTTACGGACTCCATTGAGCCAATGGATTCTTCGGAGCCAGCCGATGTTGTGCAGCCGTCAGGTGTGTTGGGTCAGGACACGGCAGCGGCTATTGTTCAGACTGCACCGACGGAGCCGGTGACTGAAACAACCACGAATTCTGCCAGAGCAAATGAAAAATCTGAGTCTGATAGAGCAGCCAAGTGAGCGAGAAAGAAAGAAAAAATGCTTTGTTATAGATGTGGTGAACATGATCGCTTCATTGCGGAATGTAACACGGAGCTATGCCATACTTGCCTCAAGCCGGTGCACGCTTCGGGAGAGTGTCCGTTGCTGCGTGAGCCGATGCCTGGAGTCACGATTTACAGAGTGTGTTGCTCCGAAGCTGATGTTCTTTGAGTCCCCCTGTGCGGTTGTGGTCCTGGACACGCCGCAGATTTCGACCACGGGGACCATCAAAGTGACAAAAGGTGTATTGTCAGAGGCTGATTTTGTAGCGGTTGAATGAGATTGCTCCAGGGAACTTTCATTGGGAGCTTATCAGGATAGAGGCTAACATGTATAAGGTGGATTTTCCATCAACGGAGGACCTGAAGAAGCTCCTGAGTTTTGGTATG
This sequence comes from Triticum aestivum, assembly GCF_018294505.1. NCBI lineage: Eukaryota > Viridiplantae > Streptophyta > Magnoliopsida > Poales > Poaceae > Triticum > Triticum aestivum. The sequence goes on along the minus strand of NC_057813.1, from coordinate 576,066,044 downwards.
TGCAGGGTTCCCGGTACAGAGTGTATTATGGAGTTTGATGAATGGAAACAGGCTGAACCAAAGGGTAAGCCTTTACCTCATGTTCGGTTGCGCTTTTCGAGGCTGCCGCCTAAGCCTCTGCATGATTTTCGGGTTGCAGACAGCCTTGGGACACTCGTTGGGAAAACGGAACGTGTGGATATGCAGTTTACTCGAGCTAATGGGGTGGCACGGCTGCTTGTGAGTGTTGTGGACATTGAGTATATACCGGATGTGGTCAGGTGGACGCATGCGGGGATGCTCTATAACCTGGACATTGAGCTGGAGGATCCCGATCTGTTCACGGAGGCCATGGCTGGGGATCATGTGGATATGACAGATAAGGATGACGGCTTAGGCAACAAGGAGCAACAAGACGATGACAGTGGACGAGATAAGTCTAACACCCCGGGCACGAAACACGCCTCAGTGGCGCCAGGGAAGGGGGCGCCACCACCTACTTCTACGCCTATGAACTCGCCGAGATTTGGTGCGTTTGAGCCTGCTTCTGCACCTCCTCAACTGTGGAGTGATCGGGTGGACCAAGATGATCTGTTCGAGCACTCGCTACCTCCTCTTGATTCTGCTGGGCATGACGCCTTAGTTAGTGGTCGCTTGGATGTGCTTGCTACGGAGGTGACCTTGGTGGAGTGTGCACCTAGTTCAGTGGTACCCGCGGCAGTGCTCGGTTAGGCAGCCAAGCTTGGCATCGGGTTGGGGAGTCATGTGGGCAAGTGGCACCCGGTTCCTCCACTGGTCATGTTCGGAGCAGCGCTTCATAGCAGAGGAGGAGCAAGGCGAAATCCAGCGCTGCTAGTGGTGTTCTGCGCGCCAGGGCGGGCGTCGGGTCTGGGGGCGCAGGCAGGTGGCCCCCGCTTCTGCCTCTCCCAAGGCGCCCTTGCGAGAGACGGCAGATGCAGTGGGGGGCGGGCCAGTAGAGCAGGAGGCTCTATACCCGCTTGCTTCCCCTGTCTGCAGTCCTCGGTCGACACTGCTGGGCGCTTCGGGCCCCGTGCCAGTGGTGGATGGTGGGGCTTCGCCGGTAGGGCCGATGGCAGATGGCCTTAGCCCAGCTGGTTTAGCTCAGTTGAGCCCACTTGGGGGTCGGGCAAGAGGCCTTACCCCGAACAGGACCACGCGGGACGAGATCATCGCTTTCGGAAGGATCCCGGATCCCGTGTCTGAAGGTCGACGAATGAGCTGTCGTCTCCAGGACCAGACGGATGTTGATGACATGCAGCTATGGTGTGCCATGCGGGCGGCCAAGCTTCGTGACATTGAGGTCACTACATGTATGTCAGTCAATACTTCCAATTCTATTTTGCATTTTTCTGATGATGAGATTATACATAATGCAAATCAGTTGGGAGTTTCATTAGGTAGTAATGGTAATGAAATTTCTAAATTTGTCAATGATATCCTTGATCTTGAAGCGGAGTGAGCCTTAGAAATGATTTGAAACTTAGCGGTTGTAAAACCTATGAACGATTCAGATATAGATGCTTTAGGGGTTGGGGTACTTGATAGATTTTGTGCGGATCTTGCACCCTCACATCCTGAGACAGAGGAGGATGAGTGTTCTATATTGTTGGGAAACATAGCATGCAATTTCAAAAAATTCCTACGCTCACGCAAGATCTTTCTAGGAGATGCATAGCAATGAGAGGGGGAGAGTGTGTCCACGTACCCTTGTAGACCGAAAGCGGAAGCGTTAACTTAACGCGGTTGATGTAGTCGAACGTCTTCTTGAATCAACCAATCAAGTACCGAACGTACGACACCTCCGAGTTCTACACACGTTCAACTCGATGACGTCCCTCGAACTCTTGATCCAGTAGAGGCACGAAGGAGTCGATAAGTTCCGTCAACACGATGGTGTGATGACGGTGTTGGTGAAGTGATCCGCGCAGGGCTTCGCCTAAGCACTACAATAATATGATTGGAGGAGTAAACGGTGGAGGGGGGCACCGCACACGGCTTAGAAACAACTTTTGTGCTTTGGGGTGCCCCCTGCCCCCGTATATAAAGGAGGAGAGGGGAGACCGGACGGCCCTAGGGGCGCGCCAAGTGGGAGGAGTCTCACTAGGACTCCCAGTCCTAGTCGGCTCCCCCCTTCCTTCCAACCAAGAGGGGAAAGGAGGGTCGCGCCCCCCACCCCTTGTCCAATTCGAATTACCATGGGGGGGGGGGCGCCACCTCTTGTGGCCTGCGTCCTCCTCTCCACTATGGCCCATGAGGCCCATTAACTTTCCGAGGGGTTCCGATAACCTCCCGATACTCCGAAAAATTCCCGAATCTTTTCGGAACCATTCTGGTGTCCGTATATAACCTTTAAATATATCAATCTTTACCTCTCGGCCATTTCAAGACTCCTCGTCATATCCGTGATCTCATCCAAGACTCTGAACAGCCTTCGGTCACCAAAACACATAACTAATATAATACATATCGTCATCGAACGTTAAGCGTGCGGACCCTATGGGTTTGAGAACTATGTAGACATGACCGAGACACCTCTCCGGTCAATAACCAATAGTGGAACCTGGATGCTCATATTGGTTCCCACATATTCTATGAAGATCTTTATCGGTCGAACCGCAATGTCAACATACGTTATTCCCTTTGTCATCTGTGGAGGATATAGCTACTGAGTATAAACCGGCCAGCAGGGTCCGGTTCACCCTTGACTATGTTGAAGCCCATGAAGATCCGGAAGATGGCGCTTTACTAAAAGAAGCATAGAAGCCCGAAGCCCAAAGGCGGAATAGGGCCCATAGTGGTAAACCGCCATGACTATGTAAACTTGTAGTATAAGTTAGGAAAGGAGAGACCGAGCCGGACACTTTGTATGAGTCGGCTTCGGGGCTCTGTAAACCGGCCGGGTGTCAACCTGTGTATATAAAGGGGTGACCCGGCGGCGGTTTATGAACAACAGACAACAACTCGAGACTCAGGCAAGCGTATTTCGCTCCCTGATCATCGAAACCCAATCAATCCCATCACAACTAGACGTAGGCTTTTACCTTCATCGAAGGGGCCGAACTAGTATAACTCCCGTGTCCCTTGTCCGGTTTAACCCCTTCAAGCTAACCGGTTGCGATGGCTCCACGACTAAGTCCTTTCACAAGGACATCTGACGTGATAATTCCACGACAGTTGGCGCCCACCGTGGGGCTATCGCACGATGGTGTCGAGTTCTTGAAGGGCTGCTCTGAAGGACTTAAGGGGTACGTGATCGGCCGGATGACCAAAAGTCGTCGCGGCAAGCTTTACATCGACGACAAAGGATGGGGCCCCGAAGCCAGCTCAATCGAGTACGGGTACCAGGTCCCCTTCGGCGGAATTCATGTCTTCATTGGCAAGATCGGCGAACCAGGCCCTGAGCCGGACATCTGCACCGACCTCATCGAGACGGCTCAGTGTGCGAGTCCAGCCCGGGTTAAGCCCGCCGTGAAGCATGCGTTCGTAGCATGTGTCCATGGGATCAGATCCGAACCGGTGTCTGAGGGCGAGACGACGGTATATTCCGACGACGAGTCATCCACTAGCGAAACTGAGTCCTTGTACCAGATTCATGGCGGTATGCTCGAGGGTTATTCTGATGGCAGCAGTATTCTGGACCTCCTTGAAGCGCCGAGCCGGGTTGCTATTTACATGGCCAGCACGCAGCCTGTGTTGCAATCTTCATCGACCGCAGCAATGACTACCGGATCAGCGGCCGCGGCAGGTACCTCGGCGCGCCGGCCGGCGTAGGTTCTCTCCGGTTTAATGGACGCTTGGGTGACCTTGTTAACTACGACAGTCACCCCGGATATGCAGGATCAGCACAATGCGGAAGTTGCGAGACTGAAGGAGCAGATTACGCAGGCTAAGGCGGACCTGGTGGCTGAGGATAATAGGATGGCTGAGGAACATGCCGCTTTGAATGCTCAATCACAGCAGATACGAGCACAGAATTACCGGCTCATGCTGGATCGGACCGCGTCAAAGGATGTCTTACGAAGGAAGTATTGGTCGCGCCTGCCGCCGGTTTACGAAGGATTAAATCTCTTTCAGACGCCAGGCGCTGGGCCGAGCAATCCGGCAGCCGCAAACCGAGCCGAAGCGCCTAGGATCGCCCCGGATCAGCCACGAGCAACGGAGCTACCCCGACGGACAGTTAACCCGCCACAGTATGTGCCTACACCACCGGGTCACTTTTCGAGCCCCCTGGATAACATGATTGTTGCGGCCTCACGCTTGGTAGCCATTTTGATGGAAGGAGATTCAATAGAGGCAGTTGAGACACGGCGGGCGAGAGATCTTTTTCAAACCGCCATAGTGCAGCAACAGGCTTATTCATATAGTCGGGATAGAATCCATTCAACCCCTCGTCCGAGTCCAAGTTATAGCAGGCGGATGGACGAACCGGAGGTGTCTAGCAGCGCGCGGCGTCGCAATGCTCAGTAGGTAGTGGACCATGGCAGGGCACGAAGGGATGTCGCTTTTGATCGTTATCAACCCGCCCCGGTTCAGCCAACAGTGTCGGTTGACAGAGGCACCGGGCTTGCTTTCAGTTCCTGGGGAGTACCGTGCCTCATTCCGGCTCTCCGTAACGTGTGTCTGCCCAAGGATTTCAAGGGACCACGCAAGGTGCCTAACTATACGGCGGATCAGCCGCCTGAGGCGTGGGTCGAGACTTATGAGATGGCAATGGAGATGCTGGATGTGGATGAAGCAGCTTGTGCAAAGTACTTCACGATGATGTTGGAAGGACCAGCCCGCACTTGGTTGAAAAATCTGCCAGCTAATTCCATCGAGTCATGGGATCAGTTGAAGGCCCGGTTTATAGCCAATTTTAAGGATACGTGCAAATAGTCCATGTCCATTATAGATCCGGATGCTTGTGTTCAGGGTGAAAACGAGTCCACAACTCATCGGGTGCGCCGGGTCTCAGAAGCTTTGCACTCGTCCGACCGGATTAACGCTGGCCAAGCGATTATCACGCTGGAACATAATTGCCGGTTTAAGTCACTGAAGGAGAAGTTGGGACGGCTCAAGCGCCACTGCAACGACCTGGGAACCCTCATGGCAGCCTTGGTAAAATATGCCAATTCTGATAATACCAAGGATCCGATTCTGATAATGAGAAACTGGAGAAGGGAAAGAGGAACGGCGGTGCGAAGGGACAACAGCACAACCAGGGAGGCCATGGGAATAATGGTAAGCATAAAGCAGATTCAGATTTTGTGGCTAATGCTAATGTGCAGCGTCATAGGGGTAAACCGCCCCAACGTGGTGGGACGATGAATTTGGAACATTTGTTGAATCAGCCCTGTCCAAAGCATGGAACCAAAGAAGTCCCTACAACACATCTCTGGAAGGATTGCAACATCATGAAGGAGTTCAAAAATTCTGATCTCTTCCGATATGATCAGGGCCCGTCGGGCGGTTCAGGTCCGGGTTTTCATGGTGGTGGTGGTTCAGGCTCTGGGTTTCAGAATAATCATAGTAACCAGAACAACCAAGGTGGTAATAACCAACAGAGTAGTCAAGGGAACCAGCAGCAGTCGGGTTACCAGAGTCACCCAAAGCAGCTGAATGGTGGACAATATCATCTATTCACCACTAGTCTGTGCAAGCGTGACCTGAAGCTGCATAAGAGGGCAGTCAATGCGGTTGAACCGGCAGTTCCACGCTATCTGCGGTGGTCGGAACAACCTATCGTGTGGAGTAGGGATGGTCATCCGCCCCGGGTTGACAATCCGGGTCAGCTAGCTCTGGTGGTGGCACCTCAGGTGGGAGGTTACAAGTTCACCAAAGTACTCATGGATGGAGGAAGCAGTATTAATATTCTGTATTATGAGACATTCCGCCGAATTGGGTTGACAGATAAGAATCTTAAACCGTCCAATACTGTTTTCCATGGTGTGGTACTAGGAAAGTCGGCATATCCAGTGGGCAAGATTGCCTTGGAAGTTGTGTTTGGGGATGAACATGATTCCCGGTCTGAGACATTGACTTTTGAGGTGGTGAGAATCCAGAGCCCGTATCACGCACTGTTTGGGCGACCGGCTTATGCAAAATTCATGGCCAGGCCTTGTTATATTTACTTGCAGCTCAAGATGTCGGGTCACAAAGGAACCATCATGGTTCATGGAAGTCGGAAGATCGCTTTGGATTGCGAAGAGAGTGATGCGGCTTACACTGAGTCGGTTTGTGCTACAGAGGAGTTAAAGTTTTACAAGGAGAATGTTGATCCGGCAGATATGACCCCTCTGAAGAAGCCCACGAGCATGACCCAACCCTACATTTCAAACCGGCGGACGAGACAAAGCTTGTTGACTTTGTACCTGGCGATTCGTCCAAACAGTTCAGCATCAGCACCAATCTGGATCTGAAATAGGAAAGCACGCTCATCGAGTTCATCCATGAGAACCGGGACATCTTTGCATGGAAGCCTTCTGACATGCCAGGTGTACCGAGGGAACTCGCTGAGCACACTCTTAATATTGATCGGAAGTTTAAACCGATCAAGCAATTTCTTCGTCGCTTTAATGAAGAGAGACGCAAGGCAATTGGGGAGGAGGTAGCCCGGCTGTTGGCTGCTGGGTTTATCGTTGAAGTGTTTCATCCTGAATGGTTGGCTAATCCGGTGCTGGTTCTTAAGAAAAACGGGACTTGGCGTATGTGTGTGGACTACACGGACTTAAATAAGGCTTGCCCGACCGATCCTTTTGCTCTCCCGCGTATTGATCAGATCATTGATGCTACGACGGGTTGTGAGCGCCTGAGTTTTTTGGATGCTTATTCAGGGTACCATCAGATTAAAATGGCGATTAAGGACCAGGAGAAGACAGCTTTCATCACCCCCTTTGGAGCCTTCTGCTATGTTTCTATGCCCTTTAGGCTCAAGAGTGCTCAGGCAACTTATCAGCGTTGTGTGCAAAATTGTCTTCACACGCAGATTGGGCGTAATGTTCATGCCTATGTGGATGACATCGTGGTGAAATCCAGGGAAAAGGAGACATTGATAGCTGATCTCAAGGAAACGTTTGACAACCTCCGGGTTTACAAGATGATGCTTAACCCGGATAAGTGTGTCTTTGGTGTTTCGGCAGGCAAGCTGCTCGGTTTTCTTGTGTCTAACAGGGGCATTGAGGCTAATCCGGAAAAAATTAAGGCAATCACATCCTTGGCTAAACCGACATGTATCAATGATGTTCAGCGTCTCGCAGGACGGATTGCAGCCCTCAGCCGGTTTATCAGTCGTCTGGGTGAGAAGGCCATTCCCTTGTATCAGATGCTGAAGAAGACGGATGATTTTGTCTGGAGTGATGCGGCCAATGCGGCCTTTGAGGAGTTAAAACGGCAGTTGGTTGAACCGCCAGTTCTTGCAGCCCCAGTTGATCATGAGCCTTTACTATTATATGTGGCTGCTAATGCCCGAGCGGTCAGTGTGGCAATTGTGGTAGAGCGTAAAGAGGCTGGGAAGGAGTATCCGGTTCAACGGCCGGTATACTACATCAGTGAAGTTCTGATCGAATCAAAGCAACGCTATCCGCATTGGCAGAAGTTGGTGTATGGGGTTTTTATGGCCAGTCGAAAGCTCAAGCAATATTTTCAAGGTCACCCCATCACAGTGGTTAGTTCTGCTCCCTTGGGCGATATCATCCAAAACAGAGAAGCAACTGGCCGGGTTGCAAAGTGGGCAATTGAGCTTGGTCTGCATGGTTTGAAATATGTACCTTGAACAGCCATCAAGTCTCAGGCTCTTGTGCACTTTATCAATGACTGGACCGAGTTGCAAGCACCGGAAGAGAAGCCGGATAATACGTACTAGACTATTCACTTCGATGGATCAAGGCAGTTGGAAGGCTCGGGGGCTGGAGTTGTCCTTACTTCCCCTCGAGGTGATAAAATTTGCTATGTCCTCCGTTTGATGTTTCCTTGTACTAACAATGCAGCTGAGTATGAAGCTCTACTTCATGGTCTTTGTGTGGCTAAAGAGATGAACTTAACTCGAGTTTGTTGTTTCGGAGATTCTGATCTGGTGGCTCAGCAAGTTTCTGGTACTTGGGATTCTAAGGATCCACTCATGGCGGCTTACAGGCGTGAGGTAGATATTGTGGCGGGTCATTTCAAAGGATATCAGGTTGAGCATATTGATCGGCGCAAAAACGAAGCGGCAGACGCTTTGAGCCGACTTGGATCTCAGCGTAAACCGATACCTCCTAACACCTTTTTAGATATCTTGCATAACCCGTCTGTTAAATTGCCAACGGAAGAGGATCTGGCTGTTCCTGATCCGGAGGCGCAGCTGGTGGCCGCTTTACACGTTATGCCGGATTGGACGGTTCCATATCTGGCATATATGAGCCGGGGTGAGCTACCACATGATCAAGTCCTGGCCCGACAGATAGTCCGGCGATCCAAGTCCATGGTTATTCACAATGGTGAGTAACACCGCTGTAGCGTTTCAGGCGTATTTCAGCGTTGTGTTTCTCCGGAAGAAGGCCAAGCGATCCTCCGGGAAATTCATGAAGGGGATTGTGGTCATCATGCCGGTTCAAAGTCCTTGGCTACAAAAGCTTTTCGTCATGGGTTTTACTGGTTGACAGCTCATGCTGATGCGGAGGATCTGGTAAAGCGATGTGATGCTTGTCAAAAAATTTCACGCAAAGCTCATGTTCCGGCTCAGGAGCTACAGATGATTCCCATCACTTGGCCTTTTGCTACTTGGGGGCTTGATATGGTGGGACCCTTTAAACGTTCCCAGGACAAGAAGACCCACCTGTTGGTGGCAGTTGATAAATTCACCAAGTGGGTTGAAGCGGAGCCTGTTAGCAAGTGTGGTGCAGCTACGGCGGTTCAATTTCTCAAAAAGATTATTTTCCGTTTTGGCTATCCACACAGCATCATCACGGATAATGGTACTAACCTTTCCAAAGGTGAGATGGAGGATTTCTATCAGAGAGAGCCCATCCGGCTTGACCTAGCATCTGTGGCGCACCCTCAATCCAACGGTCAACTAGAACGAGCTAATCAAGAAATCTTAAAGGGTCTTAAACCTCGGCTCATGATTCCCTTGAAGCGGACGCTGGGTTGTTGGGTGGAAGAATTACCTTCTATGTTGTGGAGCATCAACACCACCCCCAATCGATCAACAGGATACACGCCTTTCTTTATGGTCTACGGGGCAGAGGTGGTTCTCCCGAGTGATATACGTCATGATTCGCCCCGGGTTGCTAATTACGTTGAAGCAGACAACTAGTAAGCCCGCCAAGAGGCACTGGACTTGCTAGATGAGAAGCAGGATGTGGCTTTGGCACGATCGGCGGTTTATCAACAAGACCTGCGGCGTTATCACAGCCGCCGGGTTAAGACAAGAGCCTTTCAAGAAGGTGACTTGGTGCTCCGGCTTATTCAGGATCAGACCGACATACACAAGTTATCCCGGCCTTGGGAAGGACCCTTTGTGGTCAGCAAGAATCTGCACAACGGATCATACTACCTCATTGACGTTCGAGATGACTCACGCAAATCTGAGGAGGAGACCTGGTGGCCCTGGAACATAGCTCTCCTCCGTCCTTACTACACTTGAGCCATAGGCTCTTTTTTATGTACATATTTTGACAATGTATATATTATCATCAATAAATGAATCAGCATCCTTGCTTTCAAGCGGGGCCTCTGCTGTTTTTTCTCAAATATTCTTTGAGCTATATGGGGGCTTCAGCTGACAAAGCGGAGTACTACCTGTTAAACCGGCTATCATGCCACAAAAGCTTGGGCGCTTCACACCCAAAGGGCCAAAGAGAGTTTTCGATGCTATGCAAACATAGGCACCTAATGAGCATAGCTCATCACGCTACTTGGGGGCTCCTTGGTCCAATACCAAGAAGTTTGAATGGACCCTTGTAGCTGGGTATCGACCCACGGCTTGGAATCCTGGTATATTTACCTACAACCCCGGGTTAACTTGCCTTCATCAAGTAAGACACTCCTATCCAGGTCATCCTGGCACGACCCTCTGAACATTTGACAGTTACTCTCCTTGAGACCCTGCACTTGTCAAAGTTAAAACGGTGATTGGTTAGTTGGAGGTCCATCTTAAAAGGCTTTGTTAAATGGTTCAACTCAGTGGCCTAGCAGCCCACAAAAAGCCTCGAATTTGGGCCTGGCAGCCCCCAAAAAGCCTCGACTACACGGTTTCATTTGAGTTTTGGCTGAGTTTTGTGTTAAACCGATTTTTTGGCTTAATCAGTCATCTTCTTAGCCCAGTATTCTTTAAACCGGCTTGGTTTGCAACTACACGTTGACAGACCTTAATTTTAAACCGGAGTTTCTTAACCCGGCTTGGCGTTGACTCCCTGTCAACAGCCCGGATCGTCTGGAGTGAATCATCACCCGGTATGACTTCATCTACGACATCAGAGAATGATGGAGATACAAATAATTCAGATTTGGGTTTTCACCCTTATTACAATTCAAGTTGGCCAGCCAACTCACCAGGGATCTTATATTACCGGTATGTATAATTCCATATTTTTATGAGTTGATTATCAATCCGGCCTATTCTGGGCATTATGACCCGTCTGGCGGTAAACCGCCAGGACCCTTTGTCTTTTTTATGCACACAGGAGTTGCATCTTATGATACTTGGAACAAAATTGACATTGATATGGTGGATCCACACAAAATATCTCCTGCACGATGGCAGTAGATCATCATAAGTTTTTGCTATCCTATTACACGGCACTCCGAGGCCCAAAATATGGAATTGTTCACATGGACAGTTTCTGATATATCAACCGCCTTGATGGATTAAGCTTCATCACTGGGTTGATGTGAGGTAGATGGGTCATCTGGCGTCGGTTCAGCCTCCTCCTCATCCACTGGCTGTAAGTCATTGGTGGTCCAATCAATCCGGGTCAAGGCCTGAAAGATAGCCTATTCACTTATAAGCTCAGTCGGGTCAACGTCAGGGGCGTAAGTATGCTTACGGTTTGGTGGAATAAGGTTCTGCACTTCAGGAATCACAGCTTCAACCCGTCTGTTGTTTGCATCATAGAAAGATCGATGAACCGTCAGGTTCGCCTCTTCTGCTAGTTGACTCGCCAAAGGACGCATCTCCCTTGTTACCCGTTTGAGGGCGTCATTGTCAAATTCTTCGCCATTTTCTTGTGCACTGGGGAAGCCTTTGGCTATATCAGTCGGATCAAGATTAGCTATCCATGCCTTGGCTCGAGTCAGCGCCAGCAAAGCGCCTGCCCGAGCAGCGAATCGCTTCAGCTCTTCTATTTGCGCTGGCGCCATTGAGAGGCGATCCAGCGTGTCCTTGATAAGCATTGGTGCCGCATTGTCATATGAAGTTGCGCATATAACCCGTTGAGCGCCGGTATACAGTTGTTCAATCAGTGTATATGCAGCTTTGAGCTTCTTCCGCATGTCAGAACCTAGATGAGCAATGCGACTACCTATATCGGTTCAGGAAATGCATGTTAAAACGATGAAATTTCAAAGAGATACAACCTTGGCAACCACTACTTACCAAATATGGCAGAGGTCATGGCATTGATTTGGCGCTTCAATCCAGACAATTCTTCTTTCACTGGTTCAAGAGCTGCTTCAGCAGTCTCCCGCCGCTTCACCAATCCGGCCTTTTCGGTGTCCCAGTTGGCCTGTTCAGACTTAAACCATTCTTTAAGCTGCTCCATGGTGGTCAAGGCGGTTTTCAGCTCATCCCTGGCCTTAGTGGTTTCTGCTTGTTGGGTTTTCAGATTTGCTCGAAGATCAGCAATTTGCGAGATTTGTTGATTTATTTCATTCTGCAACAGTAAGAAAGCATGTCAATATCTTTGTTCAAAGTCCCAAGCATATAACCAGTTATACACTCGGCACTTGGGGGCTAATGCGGATCATTTTTTTTATGCGGGTACTTGAAGTCCCAAGGATTAATACAAGTTTTAATCATGGCACTTGGGGGCTAATGTGTGTTTGATCAGACAAAGAAAATTTCACAAGTTACCGCATGGAGTGTATAAAGTCCCGGTTTGACTTTCTCAAGACAAACCAGCCCTTGGGGGCTACAATGCAATGGAGGTACAGAACAAGAAGCAATAATATTTACCTCATAGCACTCCTTCATCAGATTTACTAAACCGGCTTCGTAATCACGGCTTGTATATAGCCGGTTTAGGAAGCCGGAGTGAAGGTCTTGAGCAGAGAGATCGGTATAAGCAGACAAATCAGTCTTCTCCTTCCCCTTGCTCATGGCAGCAAATTCCTCCTTGGCAATGTGCTTTGATAGAGCAATCAGATTACCAGGGGCGTTATACACAGTGCCCGTAACAACAACGTCATCATCCTTGGCCGGGCTGGAAGAATCAATATTCTGAACAGGGCTTGGTGCTTTCATGGAAGGGCTTGGCGGTTTGATAGTTGGACTTGGCGGATCAGCAGTTGAGCCCCGTTGTTCCATTGCTGGACTTGGAGGAGCAGGAGGATGTGAAGTGTCAGCTTCTGCAGTCGGTTCAACTTCTGGCGGGTTAGCATTACCATCTTGGTTCTGCCCAGCAGAGCTGTCCATGGCAACTTCTGGGTTTTCATCATGATGCTCGGGCGTCTTTTTCGGATCAACTTCAACAGAAGGGTCACTGGTTTTGGTCTTCTTGCTTAATCGAGCCTTGGCGCTACAACATCAAAGGTTAGAGTATGGTAAACAGACAAATAAAGTTATAAGCTATGTAATACTCACCCAGCGACAACTTCGAGAGGAGGCAATTGGGTGGTTGACGAACCGCCAGACGAGTTGGAAGAAGCCTGGTAATTCGGGTCAGACGGATTGAGAGGGCATCGGAAGAAACCTTTTAAAGGATACTGTTTTTCAGGAAAACAAATCACCTCTGGGCGGCGTTTCCGGGAGGGCGTATGAGCTAAACCGGACGAAGTGATTTGTTGACCACTATGCCGGGTTGTGTGACGTTCTTCGGCTTGCCGTGTCTTCAAAGAAAATTTTGGGTCCAAATGAGCAAGGGGGTGAGATTGTTTTACTTTCCGGACTGTACGGCAAATTCTTTGACCCGGTACAGGATCTGAGTCGGAAGAAAGAAGAATTACCTCAACATGATCTGCATGGCTGGCCTCAGCGTCATCCTGAAGATGGTCATTGTCAATAAGATATACGAAAAAGGAGCCAAGTGAGTCAAGTTCTACCTCAGCGTCTGATTCTTCCTCCGGCGGATCAGAAGACTCGGCGGTTTTCTTCTTTCCAGGCTTCTTGGTGGCCTTGGTTTTTACATGAGGAGCACGGGCCGGTTTAGTCCGTTTCTAGAAAGAGCTATTGGCCTGAAATTAAGGCAAAGAAAGGTTAATAGACAGTCAATGCGGAAGCAAATCAGTAAAGTATGTACATAAACTTACCGCCGGCGGTTTGTTGGAGATGTAAAACGGAGCCAAACCGGTTTGGCTGCATGCAGAGACCGGTTCATCAAGCATCTTTTTTACACATTCGGTGACTTCAAGGTCGGTCATTACTACTTCATGATATCGTTGAGGGTGTTTTACATTGTTGGTATACTCATGCATCAATCCGGGGCGGCGGCTCAAAGGCAGAATGCCCCAAGAAACCCAGCAGCGGACAAGATCAATGCTAGTTAAACCGTTGGCCATCAGAGCCTGGAGTTTGGCAAGTTGAGGAGCAAAATTCTTCCGTTCTGCGGCAGTTAAACGTGGAGGCAATGGGTGGCCATTGCTAAGCCGATGAGGGCGGTAGCCTGGCAGGGGATTTTCTCCATCAGGAGCAGTGTTCCGGTAGTAAAACCAGGTCTGGTTCCAATCTTTAGGATGGCTATGATGTTTGGCATGAGGGAAGTCAGCCTCTTTCCTTTTTTGAATTAACACGCCACCAAGCTCTGTGTTGGGACCATCTGAGAATTCGGTGCGGCGGTTCAGATGAAAGAAATCCCGAAACAACTCCACGGTTGGCTCTTCTTGAAGATAGACTTCACAAAATACTTGAAAGTTGCATATATTTGACACAGAGTTCGGACCAATATCTTGTGGATGGAGTTGGAAGCTTGCGAGGACATTCCGGAATTTTTTTGATCCGGGCGGGCTGAATCCCCGGTCTAAGTGTTGCATAAAAACAATCACCTCTCCTTCTTGAGGTTCAGGTGGACATTCCGATTCCGGAACTCGCCAGTGGAGAACCCTCTTTGAGGCTAAGGCACCAGTGGTGACATAACCATTGATCTGTGTCTCTGTGACCCGGGACGGAACCCAATTGCAAGCAGAAAATTGCTTCGACATTCCGGAAAGAGGAACTGAAAGTAAAAGTGCTGGTTTAAGGTGTCTAAATTCAGTGTTAAACCGGAGAAGAATACTGTGCAAGTTCAGTTGGCGGTTTAAGAGAGGGCTAATGCTATATGGCAGATTGACTATTAAAGGGTTAAACCGCCTGTAGGCAAAAGGGCCAGAATTCGAAACTTCTGCTAAGTATTGATAGAAACAGTTTTCACACAATGGTCAAATTTATTTGGATCTACCACACATCTGTAAAGCAGTTTTATCTGAGTTCTAAAGGTGCTAAATAGAGCAGGGAAGGCCATGTACTCTACAGAGGTAAAAGAACGATCTGCTAGCATTAAAAATGGATGAAGAGTACCTACCTCATGAGATCTACACTATTACTGGGTCAAAAATTGTCGCGGCAGGTGGAAGAACAAATAAGGATAAAGAACTGTGCGGAAGAGCTCGGGAACCCTAGAAACAGATCTAAAGACGGAGGAGAAAGGAAGTTTACCAATGCAGATCTACTGTGGAAGAAGGATGATGAAAGTCTGGCCCATTTCAGGTTGATGCAGCGGCCTTTGTTGATGCAGATCTCGAAGGTCGCGGATGGCGGCAGAGCTCCAGAGCTTGGGCGTCGCGAGGAAGAAGAAGGCAAAAGGGGAAAAGAAAGAAGGGCCCTCGGGCTTTATTTATAGAGGAGAGAGTAAAACGGCAGGCGCGGGAATCAAGGAGCCTGAAACGGCAGAATAAGTGCGCCTGTCGCCTCAATTTTTGGGATAACCATTAAGTGAAGGGAATCTTTTTTAATTATTGTTTACAGAGATGATGTCATGATGGACCATTGCTGCGTTCAGAGGATGACGTCACGACGGTTTACAAAGTTTCAGGAGAAGACAATATGGCGGTTTACGAAAGTACAAGAAGATGCCTGCAAGGGATATTTGAAGTATTGAAGATTGACATGAACAAATTCAAATCAATCTCGGGCCTAATGTGGAGGATATAGCTACTGAGTATAAACCGGCCAGCAGGGTCCGGTTCACCCTTGACTATGTTGAAGCCCATGAAGATCCGGAAGATGGCGCTTTACTAAAAGAAGCATAGAAGCCCGAAGCCCAAAGGCGGATTAGGGCCCATAGTGGTAAACCGCCATGACTATGTAAACTTGTAGTATAAGTTAGGAAAGGAGAGACCGAGCCGGACACTTTGTATGAGTCGGCTTCGGGGCTCTGTAAACTGGCCGGGCGTCAACCTGTGTATATAAAGGGGCGACCCGGCGGTGGTTTAGGAACAATAGACAACAACTCGAGACTCAGGCAAGCGTATTTCGCTCCCTGATCATCGAAACCCAATCAATCCCATCACAACTAGACGTAGGCTTTTACCTTCATCGAAGGGGCCGAACTAGTATAACTCCCGTGTCCCTTGTCCGCTTTAACCCCTTCAAGCTAACCCGTTGCGATGGCTCCACGACTAAGTCCTTTCACAAGGACATCTGACGTGATAAATCCACGACATCATCGGTATGTTACTTGCCCGAGATTCGATCATCGGTATCTTCATACCTAGTTCAATCTCGTTACCGACAAGTCTCTTTACTCGTTCCGTAGTGCATCATCCTGTAACTAACTCATTAGTCACATTGCTTGCAAGGCTTCATATGATGTGCATTACCGAGAGGGCCCAAAGATACCTCTCTGATACTCGGAGTGACAAATCCTAATCTCGATCTATGCCAACCCAACAAACACCTTCGGAGATACCTGTAGAGCATCTTTATAATCACCCAGTTACGTTGTGATGTTTGATAGCACACAAGGCATTCCTCTGGTGTCCGGGAGTTGCATAATCTCATAGTCGGAGGAATATGTATTTGACACGAAGAAAGCAGTAGCAATAAAATTGAACGGTCATTATGCTAAGCTAACGGATGGGTATTGTCCATCACATCATTCCACTAATGATGTGATCCCGCTTATTAAATGACAACTCATGTCCATGGCTAGGAAACTTAACCATCTTTGATCAACGAGCTAGTCTAGTAGAGGCATACTAGGGACACGGTGTTTTGTCTATGTATTCACACATGTATCAAGTTTCCGGTTAATACAATTCTAGCATGAATAATAAAAATTTATCATGAATAAGGAAATATAAAATAACAACTTTATTATTGCCTCCAGGGCATATTTCCTTCAGTCTCCCACTTGCACTAGAGTCAATAATCTAGTTCACATCGCCATGTGATTTAACATCAATAGTTCACATCGTCATGTGATTAACACCTATAGTTCACATCGCCATGTGACCAACACCAAAAGGGTTTACTAGAGTCAATAATCTAGTTCACATTGCCATGCGATCAACACCCAAATAGTATTGAGGTGTGATCATGTTTTGCTTGCGAGAGAAGTTTAGTCAATGGGTCTGCCACATTCAGATCCATATGTATTTGCAAATTTCTATGTCTACAATGCTCTGTATGGTGCTACTCTAGCTAATTGCTCCCACTTTCAATATGTATCCAGACTGAGACTCAGAGTCATCAGTGTTGAAGCTTGCATCAGCATAACTCTTTATGATGAACTCTTTATCACATCCATAACCGAGAAACATTTCCTTAGTCCTCTTAGGTAACTATGGATAATTTTGACCGCTGTCTAGTGATCTACTCCTGGATCATAATTAACCCCCTTGCCAAAACTCATGGCAAGGCACACAACTGGTCTGGTACACAACATGGCATACTTTATAGAACCTATGACTCGGGCATAGGGAATGACTTTCATTCTCTTTCTATCTTCTGCCATGGTCGGGCTTTGAGTCTTACTCAACTTTACACTTTACAATACAAGCTAGAACTCCTTCTATAACTGATCCATTTGAACTGCTTCAAAATCTTGTCGATGTGTGCTTTGTGAGATTTTTATCAAGCGTCTTGATCTATCTCTATAGATCTTGATGCCCAATATACAAGCAACTTCAGTGAGGTCTTTCTTTGAAAAACTCCTTTCAAACACTCCTTTATGCTTTCCAAAAAATTCTACATCATTTCCTATCAACAATATGTCATTCACATATACTTATCAGAAATGTTGTAGTGGTCCCACTCACTTTCTTGTAAATACAGGCTTCTCCGAAAGTCTATATAAAACTATATGTTTTGATCAACTCATCAAAGCATATATTCCAACTCCGAGATGCTTGCACCTGTCCATAAATGGATCGCTGGAGCTTGCACACTTTGTTAGCACCTTTAAGATCGACAAAACCTTCTGGTTGCATCATATACAACTCTTCTTTAAGAAATCCATTATGGAATGTAGTTTCGACATCCATTTTCTAGATTTCATAATCATAAAATGCGGCAATTGCTAACATGATTTGGACAGACTTGAGCATCGCTACGAGCGAGAATGTCTCATCGTAGTCAACTCCTTGAACTAGTCAAAAACCCTTTGCAACAAGTTGAGCTTTATAGACAGTAACATTACCATCATCGTCAGTCTTCTTGAAGATCCATTTATTCTCTGTGGGTCGCCGATCATCAGGCAGATCCACCAAAGTCCACACTTTGTTCTCACACATGGATCGTATCTCAGATTTCATAGCCTCAAGCCATTTATTGGAATCTGGGCTCATCATAGCTTCTTCGTAGTTCATAGGTTCGTTATGGTCAAGTAATACGACCTCCAGAATAGGATTACCGTACCACTCTGGTGCATATCGTGCTCTGCCAGACCTATGAGGTTATGTAGCAACTTGATTTGTAGTTTCATGATCTTTATCATTAGCTTCCTCTCCAGTTGGTATAGGCATCGTGGGAACAGATTTCTTGGATGAGCTACTTTCCAAATTGATAGAAGGTACAATTACCTCATCAAGTTCTACTTTCCTCCCACTCACTTCTTTCGAGAGAAAACCCTTCTCTAGAAAGGTTCCATTCTTGGCAATAAAGATCTTGCCTTTGGATTTGTGGTAGAAGGTGTACCAAATTTTTTCCTTAGGGTATCCTATGAAGACGCACTTCTCCGATTTGGGTTCAATCTTATCAGGCTGAAGCCTTTTGACATAAGTGTCGCAACCTCAAACTTTAAGAAATGACAACTTAGGTTTATTGCCAAGCCACAGTTCATACGGTGTCGTCTCAACGGATTTAGATGGTGCCCTATTTAATGTGAATGCAGTTGTCTCTAATGCATAACCCCAAAACGATAGTGGTAAATCGGTAAGAGACATCATAGATCGCACCATATCTAATAAAGTACGGTTACGATGTTCGGACACACAATTACGTTCTGGTGTTCCAGGTGGCGTGAGTTGTGAAACTATTTCACATTGTTTTAAATGAAGGCCAAACTCGTAACTCGAATATTTGCCTCCATGATCAGATCATAGAAACTTTATTTTCTTGTTATGATGATTCACCACTTCACTCTGTAATCCTTTGAACTTTTCAAATGTTTCAGACTTGTGTTTCATTAAGTAGATATACCCATATCTGCTCAAATCATCTGTGAAGGTCAGAAAATAACGATACCCGCCGCGAGCCTCAACACTCATTGGACTGCATACCTTGGTATGTATTATTTCCAATAAGCTCGCTCCAATGTTCCGAAGAACAGAGTTTTAATCATCTTTCCCATGAGGCATGGTTCGCAAGTATCAAATGATTCACAATCAAGTGATTCCAAAAGCCCATCAGCATGGAGTCTCTTCGTGTGCTTTACACCAATATGACCTAATCGGCAGTGCCACAAGTATGTTGCACTATCATTATCAACTTTGCATATTTTGGCATCAATATTATGAATATTGTATCACTACGATCGAGATTAATTAAACCATTAACATTGGGTGTATGACCATAGAAGGTTTTATTCATGTAAACAGAATAACAATTATTCTGTCTTAAATGAATAAGCGTATTGCAATAAACATGATCTAATCATATTCATGCTCAGCGCAAACATCAAATAACATTTATTTAGGTTCAACACTAATCCCGAAAGTATAGGGAGTGTGCCATGATGATCATATTAATCCTGGAACGACTTCCAACACACATCGTCACTTCACCCTCAACTAGTCTCTATTTATTCCGCAACGCCTGTTTCGAGTTACTAATCTTAGCAACTGAAGATGTATCAAATACCCAGGGGATACTATGAGTACTAGTAAGGTACACATCAATAACATGTATATCAAATATACCTTTGTTCACTTTGCCATCCTTCTTATCCGCCAAATATTTGGGGTAGTTCCACTTCTAGTGACCATTCCCTTTGTAGTAGAAGCACTCATTTTCAGGCTTAGGTCCAGCTTTGGACTTCTTCACGAGAGTGACAACTTTCTTGCCATTCTTCTTGAAGTTCCCTTTCTTTTCCTTTGCCCTTTTTCTTGAAACTAGTGGTCTTGTTAATCATCAACACTTGATGCTCTTTCTTGATTTCTACCTTCGTCGATTTCGGCATCAGGAAGAGCTTGGGAATCATTTTTGTTATCCCTTGCATATTATAGTTCATCACAAAGTTCCAGTAACTTGGTGATAGTGACTAGAGAACTCTGTCAATCACTATCTTATCTGGAAGGTTAACTCTAACTTGATTGAAGCGATTGTAGTACTCACACATTCGGAGCACATGCTCACTGGTTGAGCTATTCTCCTCCATATTGTAGGCAAAGTACTTGTCAGAGGTCTCATACCTCTCGACACGTGCATGAGCCTGAAATACCAATTTCAGCTCTTGGAACATCTCATATGCTCCGTGGCTTTCAAAACGTTTTGAAGTCCCGGTTCTAAGCCGTAAAGCATGGTGCACTAAACTATCAAGTAGTTATCATATTGAGCTAGCCAAACATTCATAACGTCTGCATCTGCTCCTGCAATAGGTCTTTCACCTAGCAGTGCATCAAGGACATAATTTTTCTGTGCAGCAATGAGGATAAACCTCAGATCACAGACCCAGTCCACATCATTGCTACTATCATCTTTCGACTTAGTTTTCTCTAGGAACATATCAAAAAACATAGGGGAGCTACAACACGAGCTATTGATCTACAACATAATTTGCCAATACTATCAAGACTAAGTTCATGATAAATTAATTTCAATTAATCATACTACTTAAGAACTCCTACTTAGATAGACATCCCGCAAGTCATCTAAATGATACGTGATCCAAATCAACTAAACCATGTCCGATCATCATGTGAGATGGAGTAATCATCAATGGTGAACATCTCTATGTTGATCATATCCACTATATTATTCACGTTCGACCTTTCAATCTCCAGTGTTCCGAGGCCATATCTGTATATGCTAGGCTCATCAAGTTTAACCCGAGTATTCCGCATGTGCAAAACTGGCTTGCACCCATTGTATTTGAATGTAGAGCTTATCACACCCGATCATCAGGTGGTGTCTCAGCACGAAGAACTTTTGCAATGGTGCATACTCGGGGAGAACACTCATACCATGAAATTTTAGTAAGGGATCATCTTATAATGCTACCAGCGTACTAAGCAAAATAAGATGCATAAAGATAAACATCACATGCAATCAAAATATGTGACATGATATGGCCATGATCATCTTGTGCTTTTGACCTTCATCACCAAAGCAACGTCATGATCTCCATCGTCACTGGCTTGACACCTTGCTCTCCATCGTAGCGTCGTGGCCGTCGCGCCAACTATTGCTTCTACGACTATCGCTACTGCTTAGTGATACAGTAATGCAATTACATGGCATTTGTATTTCATACAATAAAGAGACAACGATATGGCTCCTGCCAGTTGCCGATAACTTTTACAAAACATGATCATCTCATATACAACAACTTATATCACATCATGTCTTGACCATATCACATCACAACATGCCCTGCAAAAACAAGTTAGGCATCCTCTACTTTGTTGTTGCAAGTTTTACGTGGCTGCTATGGGCTTCTAGGAAGAACCATTCTTGCCTACGACACAAAACCACAACGGTGATTTATCAAGTTTGTTGTTTTAACCTTCAACAAGGACCGACCACAGCCAAATTTAATTCAACTAAAGTTGGAGAAACAGACACCCGCCAGCCTCCTTTATGCAAAACTAGTTGCATGTCTGTCGGTGGAACTGGTCTCATGAAAGCGGTCATGTAAGGTTGGTCCGGGCCGCTTCATCCAACAATATCGCTGAATCAAAATAAGACATTTGTGGTAAGCAGTATGACGATAACCGCCCACAACTCTTTGTGTTCTACTCGTGCATATCATCTACGCATAGACTTGGCTCGGATGCCACTATTGGGAAACATAACATGAAATTTCAAAAAATTCCTACGCTCATGGAAGATCTATCTATTGGGGAACGTAGCATGCAATTTCAAAAGGTTTCCTATGATCATGCAAGATCTATCTAGGAGATGCATAGCAACGAGAGGGGGAGAGTGTGTCCACGTACCCTCGTAGACCGAAAGCGGAAGCGTTAGTTAACGTGGTTGATGTAGTCGAATGACTTCACGATCCAACCGATCCAAGTGTTGAACGTACGGCACCTCCGTGTTCAGCACACGTTCAGCTCGATGACGTCCCTCGAACTTTTGATCTAGCAGAGGGTCGAGGGAGATTTCCATCAGCACGACGGCGTGGTGACGGTGTTGATGATGTGATCCACACAAGGCTTCACCTAAGCACTACGACGCTATGACTGGAGGAGTAAACTATGGAGGGGGGCACCTCACATGGAAAAAGAGAACAATTGATGTGCTTTGGGTGCCCCTGCCCCCGTATATAAAGGAGGAGGGGAGGAGGCGGCCGACCTAGTGGGCGCGCCAAGTGTGGGGAGTCCTACTAGGACTCCCTAGTCCTAGTAGTATTCCCCTTTCCTTTTACAAAGTGGGAAAGGGGGGAAGAAGTGGAGAGGGAGAAGGAAAAGGGGGGCCGCGTCCCCACCCCTTGTCCAATTCAGATTGGGGCCTGGGGGGGGCACGCCACCTCCTGGCCGCTGCCTCCTCTCTCCACTAAGGCCCATGAAGGCCCAATACTCTTCCGGGGGGTTCCGGTAACCTCCTGGTACTCCGAAAAATATCCGAACCTCTCTGAAACCATTCTGGTGTCCGACATAACCTTCCAATATATCAATATTTACCTCTCAACCATTTCGAGACTTCTCTTCATGTCCGTGATCTCATTCGGGACTCCAAACAAACTTCGATCATCAAAAACACATAACTCGTAATACAAATCATCATCGAACGTTAAGCGTGCGGACCCTACGGGTTCGAGAACTATGTAGACATGATCGAGACACATCTTCAATCAATAACCAATAGCGGAATCTGGATGCTCATATTGGCTCCTACATATTCTACGAAGATCTTTATCAGTCAAATCGCACAACAACCATGGAGTCTTGGTGCTGATCATGTTTTGCTCGTGGAAGAGACTTAGTCAACGAGTCTGCAACATTCAGATCCGTATGTATCTTGCAAATCTTTATGTCTCCCTCCTTGACTTGATCGCGGATGGAATTGAAGCGTCTCTTGATGTGTTTGGTTCTCTTGTGAAATATGGATTCCTTTGCCGATGCAATTGCTCCAGTATTGTCACAAAAGATTTTCATTGGACCTGATGCACTAGGTATTACACCTACATCGGATATGAACTCCTTCATCCAGACTCCTTCATTCGCTGCTTCTGAAGCAGCTATGTACTCTGCTTCAAACGTAGATCCTGCCACGACGCTCTGCTTGGAACAGCACAAACTGACAACTCAACCATTCAATATAAATACGTATCCGGTTTGTGACTTAGAGTCATCAGGATCAGTGTCAAAGCTTGCATCGACGTAACCATTTATGACAAGCTCTTTGTCACCTCCATAAACGAGAAACATATCCTTAGTCCTTTTCAGGTATTTCAGGATGTTCTTGACGCGGTCCAGTGATCCACTCCTAGATTACTTTGGTACCTCCCTGCTAAACTTATAGCAAGGCACACATCAGGTCTGGTACACAACATTGCATACATGATAGAACCTATGGCTGAGGTATAGGGAATGACTTTCATTTTATCTCTATCTTCTGCAGTGGTCGGCCATTGAGTGTGACTCAACTTCAACCTTGTAACACAGGCAAGAACCCTTTCTTTGACTGATCCATTTTGAACTTCTTCAAAACTTTATCAAGGTATGTGCTTTGTGAAAGTCCAATTAAGCGTCTTGATCTATCTCTATAGATCTTGATGCCCAATATATAAGCAGCCTCACCGAGGTCTTTCATTGAAAAATTCCTATTCAAGTATCCTTTTATGCTATCCAGAAATTCTGTATTATTTCCAATCAACAATATGTCATCCACATATAATATTCGAAATGCTACAGAGCACCCACTCACTTTCTTGTAAATACAGGCTTCTCCAGAAGTTTGTATAAAACCATATGCTTTGATCACATTATCAAAGCGTATATTCCAACTCCGAGAGGCTTGCACCAGTCCATAAATGGATCGTTGGAGCTTACACACTTTGTTAGCACCTTTTGGATCGACAAAACCTTCTGGTTGCATCATATACAACTCTTCTTTAAGAAATCCATTAAGGAATGCAATTTTGACATCCATTTGCAAAATTTCATAATCATAAAATGCGCAATTGCTAACATGATTCAGACAGAATTAAGCATCAGTCCGGGTGAGAAGGTCTCATCGTAATCCACTCCATGAACTGGTCAAAAACCTTCCGCAATAGGTTGAACTTTTAGACAATAACATTACCGTCAGCGTCAGTCTTCTTCTTGAAGATCCATTTATTTTCTATGGCTTGCCGATCATCGGGCAAGTCCACCAAAGTCCACACTTTGTTCTCATACATGGATCCCATCTCAGATTTCATGGCATCAAGACATTTCGCGGAATCTGGGTTCATCATCGCTTCCTCGTAGTTCGTAGGTTCATCATGGTCTAGTAATATGACTTCCATAATAGGATTACCGTACCACTTTGGTGCGGACCGTACTCTGGTTGACCTACAAGGTTCGGTAGTAACTTGATATGAAGTTTCATGATCATCATCATTAGCTTCCTCACTAATTGGTGTAGGAATCACTGGAACTAATTTCTATGATGAACTACTTTCCAATTCAGGAGAAGGTAAAATTACCTCGTCAAGTTCTACTTTCCTCCCACTCACTTCTTTTGACAGAAACTCCTTCTCTAGAAAGGATCCATTCTTAGCAATGAATATCTTACCGTCGGATCTGTGATAGAAGGTGTACCCAAAAGTTTCCTTTGGGTATCCTATGAAGACGCATTTCTCCGATTTGGGTTTGAGCTTATTAGGGTGAAGCTTTTTCACGTAAGCATCGCAGCCCCAAACTTTAATAAACGACAACTTGGGTTTCTTGCCAAACCACAGTTCATATGGTGTCGTCTCAACGTATTTTGATGGTGCCCTATTTAATGTGATTGCAGCCGTATCTAAAGCGTAACCCCAAAACGATAGTGGTAAATCAGTAAGAGACATCATGGATCACACCATATCTAATAAAGTACGGTTACGACGTTCAGACACACCATTACGCTGTGGTGTTCCAGGTGGCGTGAGTTGCGGAACTATTCCACATTGTTTCAAATGAAGACCAAACTCGTAGCTCAAATATTCACCTCCACAATCAGATCGTATAAATTTTATTTTCTTGTTACGATAATTTTTCACTTCACTCTAAAATTCTTTGAACTTTTCAAATGTTTTAGACTTATGTTTCATTAAGTAGATATACCCATATCTGCTCAAATCATCTGCGAAGGTCAGAAAATAACGATACCCGCCACAAGCCTCAACACTCATTGGACCGCATACATCGGTATGTATTATTTCCAATAAGTCAGTAGCTCGTTCCATTGTTCCGAAAACGGAGTTTTAGTCATCTTGCCCATGAGGCATGGTTCGCAAGAACCAAGTGATTCATAATCAAGTGATTCCAAAAGCCCATCAGCATGGAGTTTCTTCATGCGCTTTACACCAATATGACCTAAATGGCAGTGCCACAAATAAGTTGCACTATGATTACTAAGTTTGCATCTTTTTGCTTCAATATTATGAACATGTGTATCACCATGGTCGAGATTCAACAAAAATAGACCACTCAACAAGGGTGCATGACCATAAAAGATATTACTCATATAAATAGAACAACCATTATTCTCTGATTTAAATGAATAACCATCTCGCATCAAACAAGATCCAGATATGAGGTTCATGCTCAACGCTGGCACCAAATAACAATTATTCAGGTCTAAAACTAATCTCGAGGGTAGATGTAGAGGTAGCGTGCCGACGGCAATCACATCGACCTTGGAACCATTTCTGACATGCATCGTCACCTCGTCCTTAGCCAATCTTCGTTTAATCTGTAGCCCCTGCTTCGAGTTGCAAATATGAGCAACAAAACCAGTATCAAATACCCAGGCGCTACTACGAGCATTAGTAAGGTACACATCAATAACATGTATATCAAATATACCTTTCACTTTGCCATCCTTCTTATCCGCCAAATACTTGGGGCAGTTCCGCTTCCAGTGACCAGTCCCTTTGTAGTAGAAGCACTCAGTTTTAGGCTTAGGTCCAGACTTGGGTTTCTTCCCAGGAGTAGCAACTTGCTTGCTATTCTTCTTGAAGTTCCCTTTCTTCCCTTTGCCCCTTTTCTTGAAACTAGTGGTCTTGTTAACCATCAACACTTGATGCTCCTTCTTGATTTCTACCTCCACGGCCTTTAGCATTGCGAAGAGATCGGGAATTGTCTTTTTTATCCCTTGCATATTATAGTTCATCACGAAGCCTTTATAGCTTGGTGGCAGTGATTGAAGAACTCTGTCAATGACACTATCATCAGGAAGATTAACTCCCAACTGAGTCAAGTGGTTATGGTACCCAGACATTCTAAGTATGTGTTCACTGACAAAACTATTCTCCTCCATATTGCAGCTATAGAACTTGTTGGAGACTTCATATCTCTCAACTCGGGCATTTTCTTGAAATATTAACTTCAACTCTTGGAACATATCATATGCTCCATGACGTTCGAAACGTCTTTGAAGTCCCGATTCTAAGCCGTAAAGCATGGCACACTGAACTATCAAGTAGTCATCAGATCAAGTCTGCCAGACGTTCATAACATCAGCATCTGCTCCTGCAGTAGGCCTTGCACCTAGCAGTGCTTCTATGACGTAATTCTTCTATGCAGCAATGATGATAATCCTCAATTTACGGACCCAGTCTGTGTAATTGCTACCATCATCTTTCAACTTAGATTTCTCTAGGAACGCATTAAAATTCAAGGGAACGGTAGCACGGCCCATTCATCTACAACAACATAGATATGCAAAAACTATCCGGACTAAGTTCACGATAAATTAAAGTTCAATTAATCATATTACTAAAGAACTCCCACTTAGATAGACATCCCTCTAGTCATCTAAATGATCACGTGATCCAAATCAACTAAACCATGTCCGATCATCATGTGAGATGGAGTAGTTTTCAATGGTGAACATCTCTATGTTGATCATATCTACTATATGATTAACGTTCGACCATTTGGTCTCAGTGTTCCGAGGCCATATCTGCATATGCTAGGCTCGTTAAGTTTAACCCGAGTATTCTGCACGTGCAAAATTGGCTTGTACCCATTGTATGTGAATGTAGAGCTTATCACACCCGATCATCAGATGGTGTCTGAGCATGACGAACTGTAGCAACGGTGCATACTCAGGGAGAACACTTATACCTTGAAATTTAGTGAGGGATCATCTTATAATGCTACCACCATACTAAGCAAATAAGATGCATAAAAGATAAACATCACATGCAATCGAAATATGTGACATGATATGGCCATCATCATCTTGTGCCTTTGATCACCATCTCCAAAGCACCGTCATGATCTCCATTGTCACCGGCTTGACACCTTGATCTCCATCATAGCATCATTGTCGTCTCGCCAACTATTGCTTCTATGACTATCGCTATCGCTTAGTGATAAAGTAAAGCAATTACATGGCGATTGCATTTCATACAATAAAGCAACAACCATATGGCTCCTGCCAGTTGTCGATAACTCTGTTACAAAGCATGATCAACTCATACAATAATTTATATCACATCATGTCTTGACCATATCACATCACAAGATGCCCTCGAAAAACAAGTTAGACGTCCTCTACTTTGTTGTTGCAAGTTTTACGTGGCTACTATGGGAGTCTAGCAAGAACCATTTTTACCTACGCATCAAAACCACAACGATTTTTTGTCAAGTGTGATGTTTTAACCTTCAACAAGGACCGGTCGTAGTCAAAGTAGATTCAACTAAAATTGGAGAAACACACACCCGCCCGCCACCTGTGTGCAAAGCTCGTCGGTAGAACCAGTCTCATGAACGCGGTCATGTAATGTCGGTCCGGGCCGCTTCATTCAACAAAACCGCCAAATCAAAGTAAGACGTTGGTGGTAAGCAGTATGTCTATTATCGCCCACAACTCTTTGTGTTCCACTCGTGCATACACTACAAAAAAAAATACACTTCCGTGATGATACGTGTTTGTCATAGTAGGTCGTGTTTTTTGTCATGCATGTACATCCATGAAAAATTTATGACAGAATCAAGATAGTCATACATGTGCTGTCGTAGAAGTGTTCCATGACATTACCAAAATTATCATCACGGAAGTGTCCACTTCCATGACGATAAATCGCGGGTCACAAAAGTGCTTTCCTCAAGGATGACCGACACATGGCATCCACCGTAACGAAACACCGTTAAGCTATCGGGTCGGGTTTTGGATCCGATAACCCGTTAATAGCCCCGACCAATGGGAAATTTCCACGTGTAAAATTCTTATTGGCCGGACGAAACACGTGTCAGCTCGTCAGTGGGTCAGATAGGCGCCTATGATATGTCGACATGTGCCACGGCCCACTACTGGCCCATTTAGCTTACAAAGCCGGCCCGTTTGACTTGGTCAAAAGTTAACGGGCTGGCCCATGAAAAACTTCTTAACGGTCTCTTTGCAAATAGCCCATTTTACGGCCCGTTAACTCACGGCCCATTAGACCCTGAAGGAAATCGGCCCAACAACGTCATGTGGGCCGTCAAATATAACACCAGCCCATTTCACTTTCGGCCCATGTATGGCCCACAACGTCTTTCGACCCATATGAGGCCTTCGTATCTTTCGGCCCTTTACAGGCCCACGGTGATTCTAGCCCATAATGAACAGTAATTTTCTTTGTACCCGTTAACGGCCCATGATTTACATGGGCCGTTTCTAGCCCGTGTTAGCTTTCGGCCTATTGACGGCCCATACGTTCTTGGGCTCCTTTTCGGCCCTTGATTACTTCCGGCCCGTTACTGGCCTGTTCCCCTAATGGGCCAAATTCGGCCCATGGCAAGAGTCAGCCCGTTACTGGCCTGTTACCCTAATGGGCCAAATTCGGCCCATCGCAAGAGTTGGCCCATTTCTAGCCTCTTCCCATAATGGGCCAAATTCGGCCCATGGCAAGAGTCGGCCCGTTACTGGCCTGTTACCCTAATGGGCCAAATTCGGCCCATGGCAAGAGTCGGCCCATTTCTGGCATGTTATCCCGTTGCGCCGTTTCCAGCCCGTCTTATATTGTGGCCGATTAACGACCCGTTATGCCTGTGACAGAATTAAGCCTTTGCTGTCCTACGGCCTGTTAACGACCCGTTACCATGCTGGGTCGATACCAATTACGCCCGTTTACGGCCCATGTAGACCCATTTATCCAACGGCCCGAGGCCGACCGATTCTACGGTCCTGTTGGAGGCCCATTTATCGACGGCCCGTAGGAGACCCATGGATCCTACGGCCCGTATATGGCCCATGGTAGTTGCGATCACTAGGAAACCAGGGAAAAGAAGACTAGGAAATAAATAAGGCCGAAACTAACGCTAGGCTATTAAGGCGATTGCACAGATTACATCCACTCAGCATCAAAGTTTGCCACCAGTGCAAATATAGGGAACACCCTACACTATACAAAAATGGCTTGTTGTTTTCTTCAGCCGATGGCTGCACATTAAGAATAAATTTTGTATCGCACCAAAACAAATTACAACTATATAACAAAAGGAAGGTTGGCATAAAACTTAACAGTCTAGCAGATAAATGCACCACCAGAAGTTCAGAAGCTCAGTTCATTTGACCCGACTGTTATGTTTTCATGCTGTATTATCCGATGGAGCACCATAACCCTCACCTTCATTTCCTCTAGGCTCCTGAACAACATAGCAAATGTCTGATAGTTTGGTTTCAAAACCATGCATATCTTGACGACATCGAACAATGTCTCTCCTTGTTTCACAAAGGGTCTCTGTTAGGGAATGGACTTGTGTCTGGAGCGCATATACAACATTGCTTTGAGCTTCCATATCTTGATCATGAGGCAGTTTGGACGATATTGCCTTAACAACCAACCCAGTATTACGCAGGAACGTGCTTTTGGCACTGTTTATGGACACGTACTGACCCACTGCAGCAAGAGCTGACATTGTGGTTATAGTTGCCTCGCCACCTTCAGAAGGTGGCGGTTCCACCATTTTTTCCATAGCTCGCTGAAAAGTTGAGGTTTTACATTAATAGTAACATAACAGAAGATATCAAGGAGGCAGCAAAACCAAACAAAATAGCTTTGGTCTATATACAGAACTTATTCTGGTGAACCCATGTAAAATATTAGCTGTATTTTATTGCAAAGCACATAATAAAACCAGGTTCCAAACATATGACCATGTACCATCGCTAATGTATTGTCTATTTCTTCACATTGTATTGAGGGCTAAGGATAAAGAGACGAAGTTTATAATACGGTAAGCATAGTATGACATCATTCATATCACAAAACAACTGAGAACAGACAAACAGGCAATTGTAATGTTGTGTGGGCAAGTCCAGCATAGAAATAGATTATGGGTTAAGATCAAAGGAACATCACTCCTCTCTTTTAAACCTTGTAAGGTGCAATGATACGCTAAGACAATTGTGTATAAAATTGAAAAGAGTAATAGACATTGGTTGCAAACCATGCAGTTCAAGGCACAAGTCAGAGTAAGTAGTAGTTAAAAGGCATGAGGATTGAGGACTTACAACAGCGGCTTTGACTGGTGTAGTCATGCCCTTCTTCTTGCTGGTGTGACAGTCCTTGAAGATTTCCACAACATTTGGTTCAGGTACTTTTTAGTCCTTGCGGGCTTTCCTCTGCATTTCGAACAAGTCAATATAGATCTGATAATATGGTACAACGAAAAGAGTGAAACAGCAGCTAATTACAAGAGCCTCGCAGTGTGCAATATAGCTACGAGATCCTATCGTCTGTTGGAATTTCACTTTCGTACGGTTGGCCTTGTTCTTTGAACAGTTCACCTACAAGAAGATAGATTTGTGTGGCACATGCGTAAATAGGACTTCAACATGTGATCTGATCACATATATATAATGTACCTGATACTTCGGATCAGACCAGTGTTTAACAAGGCCCCTCTAGTCTTCATTCGATATATTTTCCACTAGAGATGTTTGGGAAAGTTCACTGTTAGCCTTGCCTTCAAAGTGAGTTTTCCTCAAGTTATACCGATACTGTCGCAGAGCAGACTTGAAAACATGGGTGCAAGCTTGTCTGGTTGCATCATCTTAGCTATCCAACTTGAACCTCATATGTTGAAAATTATGGGAGTCTCATTATCAGCAACCTAGAAAGTATGGGATAGAGCAAGACGATATTACTAGTTTCCATACATAACCATACTTACAGATAAATGGTCGAGGAAGGTGTTGAACTGGGTTTCGTCTTTGTCATTCCTGTACTAAATCCATGTTGGGAGGATACGTACATGACACCTAACGGCAACCGCTGCCTCTGATACTAACTTGGCTGACTCTGTAGCATCACGTGGCCTTTTTGCCTCAAAACAGATCTCCATTCTTCCTCCTCTAGATTTAGTTAACCTATCGAGCAATATCCCTGATGTTTGTTTCCTCTTGCGCCTAGGTGCTAGTCCAGCAACGAACATAGGAAGTGTTAGTGTACATCAAACTGTGAGACTACATATAAAGAAGCATGCAACTGTAATTTGACTCCAGCAACTACCTTCTTGCTGTTGAAGCTCACAAGGTTCATCTAATATTGCCAACTCGTCTTGTGTCAAGAGTGCTTGGGAAGTAGTGTCAGGTGGCAAGGGAGCTTGGGAACATGCTGCTAGCTCAGTTGACGCACGAGTAAGTCGTGCAGCTGGTAGTACTGTGGTAGGTGTTGCAAGAACTAGGGTTGTCTCTGCTTGTTTGGTGGCAGCTATTTGTTTCTGTTTGGATTTTTTTGCAGCTCGTGTAGCATGGGATGGCGTGTTTGTAGAATTTTCTGCTGGACTTTGACCTTCTATTGCACCATCAGTACCAGTAGAATCTGCAAGATTCATCCGCCTCTCATTCCCTGCCATTCTGTGTTTCTTCCTCTTTCTCTGTGCCATGTTAAGTCAAGCCGACAAGAAAAACGAATAACAATTTAGTTCTTCATAAAAAATTGATGCATGATGCAGACGAACTGAACTTTAATGTTAGACAACCACATGATAGGAGGATGTAATATGTATGAAAAACAAGACGGAAGAGATAACCAGAACTATGATGTGTAAACTAAGAAGAAGACATTTCACAAAATTAGAAGCAATGGAATGGAAGGTAGACACCATATGAAAGATGCTACAAATATCGCTCTGCCAAGTTAATAGTGTCTCATCATAAATGGCGTTTAAACAAATGTGAAGCAGTACAAGAAATAAATCATATGCAAGATGCAAACAACATCACACTACCATGTTAGAGGTCTCGTCATTAGTGCCATTGCATATTCACAACATTGCATATTCACAACTTATGATGTGTAAACTAAGGAGAAGGCATTTCAACAAATTAGAAGCAATGAAAGCTACACACCATATGAAAGATGCAACGAATATCACTCTACCAAGTTAAAACTGTCTCGTCATAAGTGCCATTTCAACAAATTAGTAGTACAAGCTAGAAAAGAATGTGAGATGTAACCTATATCACACTCCGAAGTCAAATGTGTCTTATGATAAGTGATTGTTGCAGGTTACACAACAATAGTAATTTGATGTAAGAACATGGTATGATATACAGATATTGTATGTTCTAGAAACAGGAAAACATGTCTTATTCAAGTATAATGTGTAAAGTAAGCAGATGGAGTTCAACAAACTTAGAAGCAATACAAGCTAGACATCACACATAACATGCAACCACATATAAAAGTGCCAAGTTAGAGGGAGCACCGGTGATGCTGCACTATGGGAGACGTGCTCATCATAAACACATCTTTGTTGAGTGTCTATGCATGTGTTGTCTTGGAAATCATCTTGGGGGTGTGGAGGAGTAGAAACTGTAGAGGCCCTCCGTTCGGAAGGAGCACCTTTATCCGCTGCCTTGCTAACTTCCTTCGGCTTTATTGATTTTGAATTGTCAAGTAAAACCAACAAGAAAAGGCAATAAAATTCTCTCTTCAGAACTCATTCATGCATGATACTGACAATCACTACTTTGATGTAAGGCAAACACATGATACCAGGATGGAATATGTACGAAAAACAGGACGACATGGCAGGTTCACAACTGTTTGTGTAAACTAAGCAGAAACCATTCCAGCAAATAAGAAGCAATGCAAGCTAGACACCACATGAAAGATGCAACCAATATGACTCTGCCAAGTTAAAAGCGTCCCATCATAAATGGAATTTCAACAAATTAGAAGCAGCGCATGCTATAAATCATATGAAAGATGCAACTAATATCGCACTGCATATACTAAAGGTGTCTCGTCATATTGATTGATGCGGGATACAAAAAAAATAGTTTTATGTAAGGACATGCTTAATAGACAGATGAACTATGTACTAAATACAGGAAGGCATGTCACATTAATAGGTATAATGTATAAGCTAAGCAGACTAGCACATGCAGTTTAACCAGATTGGAAGAATTACAATCTAGACACCATATGCAACATGCAACCACATATCACGCTGCCAAGTTAGAGCAAGCACATGTGATTCTAGTGTAGGGGAAATGCTGTAATCAACTACAGAGCTACGTTCACTATCTTCATCTAGCATTTCTGTTTCTTGAGAATCATGTCGGGAGGCTGAAGTTGCATTCTTTAAATGAGGAGTAGTCCCCTTGCGTGCCTGCCTCGTCATAAGTGATTGATGAGGGATACACAAGAACATTAGTTTGATGTAAGAACATGGTTAATACACAGATGTATTAGTATGTACCAAAAACAGAAAGGCATGTCATATTCAAAGGCATAATGTGTAAGCTAAGCAGATGCAATTTAACCAAATTGGAAGCAATACAAGCTAGACATCCGGCTGGAGTGGTGAGCATGATCATCTAGGACCTGAGAGCCTGGTGGGAAGCGGGCTGCTTCGCCACCATCGCAGCTTTTTAGTTGGCTTCCAGGTGGTGCCTATCTTTGCTGGGCTTGTCACTGGCTCGGCTAGTGCCCTAACTAGCTATTTGTCTCACGGGATGGTGGTTCGTGTAAAAAAATATCTTTCCTTATCAGACCGACTTCGGCCTTTCGAATACAAGCTAGACACCATATGGAACATGCAACCACATATGACACCGCGAAGTTAAAGCAAGCACCTGGGATGGTGGTTCATTGCGAGCGAGGTCATCAACTCCAGAGCTACGTTTACTGTCTCCATCTGCTAACACTACACCCTTTATAGCGTTGTAACGTGTCGTGCATACCCGCGAAGAAAGCTGGCGCGACTTCTCTCTTTTCTTTGCTGCTTCTGTTTCGGCAGACTATGAAATACCCTTGCATAAAAACACAATAGTGAGAGTATGGGTGAAGTGTGTGCAGAACTAGTGCACTGTAAAAGTAGAAGATAGCAGGTGGCTGAAAAATAAATGACAGGAGACATATGATAGCTCTACAACATTGCATGGCAAACAAAATTAGATTCTCTTCCGTATGATTTTGTAATATATGAGCACAGGAAATGCAGGTACTCCTCCAGCACACCACCACATGTGGTCATATCTAAGATAACAGTCAACTGAAAATAAATAGGTCAGTCGATTTTTTTAATGAACTGTCTGATCTATAAGGAACAGGCAGATGGCCTTCGTCTACCTCCCACCAGTCACTGTTGACGATCTTTCTCGAACCGCCAGCGACCACCGGCCCAGACCCCTACCTCCGCCGCCCCGCCCTCCCCTCGACCTCACACCACCGCCATGCTTGGCAGCGCCCCCAGGCCATCCCTTTAATCCCGGCCGACCTCCAGTCTCCAGATCGGGCGCTAGTAGATCTAGGCCACACACGCCCCTAAGATAAACACCAAGGCGCTACTTCCCCGGTGTAATAGGCGTACTAGTGCCTATTATGCTGGGGAATGCTTCCGTTAATTGGGAATCAACTGGCCAGAAATTGAAATTCAGGGGGGCGACGAACCTCTAGCTAAGGTGAAATAGTATATGAGGAGAAACCTTGTGCATCGCAAGTTACTAGGAACATCTAGTATGAAGAAGAAGCGGTCAAATTGTGTCTTCTGTGGGATGAATACCGTGCAAGCAGACAGGTAATATTTGCACGAATAAGGGAAGAGGAGTACCTGTATCGGTTGCCAGTGTGGTGTCGATATGTCGCAGCGATCTTCTTGTTTTTCCCGGGGGAACAGATGTTTTGGAGAGCCGTTGTTACTTGGACAAACCCATGGCCAAATTGTTGACTATGTTTCCGTGGCCGTATATCGGCAAAGGGGAAGCAGATCCGAGGCGGCGAAGGACGAGTAGCAGGAAC
This sequence comes from Triticum aestivum, assembly GCF_018294505.1. Lineage (NCBI taxonomy): Eukaryota > Viridiplantae > Streptophyta > Magnoliopsida > Poales > Poaceae > Triticum > Triticum aestivum. The sequence goes on along the minus strand of NC_057813.1, from coordinate 576,030,861 downwards.
AACTCCGGTGCGGTGGACGATGGCGAAGTTGGAGCGGCAGCGGTGAGGCGTAGGACGGCGTGGTTGAACTGGCTCGGGTATGGACTGCTCGGCCTCGGCTTCAACTACTAGCCGGGGAGGGAGTTGCGGTTGAGGTTGTGGTGGACGCCGACGTCGGGGTATCGGCTCCGGCGTGATGGAGGAGGGTGGCGGTTGATGGGTGGGATGGGGTGGCGGACGGAGGACGCCGGGGTTTCGCGGCTGGTGGAGAGGTAGTTTTGGCGCCCACGGAGTACGAATGGGGAATCGGACGGGTGAGGGGAACCATGTTTCGGTCTGGGACGCGCTTGTTTTTGGCTTTTTTGAACAGAAGATGGGATGCGCTTTTTTGAAATTTGGGGAAAGTACAAACTTTGCCCCCCTCTTAAATTTCGGACCTACTGCGGGTCGGGGGTAGGATGGTAATCCTGGGTGTCCCAAATAGTGGGCGGGAGCGATTTCGGTCGTGTGCATGTGTGCTTAGGCAGCCATTGTGTATGAATGTTTTTTGGAGGCGGTTGCATGGCGTCTAGATGAAGCTATAAACCTACCCCGGTTTAGACCTTTGGACGTCGGGCCGGTAGGTTTCACGGGTCGGAGTTATTAGAAAAGTAATTTCCTTGTACTACCAAACATTGGTCTCACGCGGTTTCGGGCGAGTAGAGGCTCTTTTGGCGCTTCGTTCGAAATTTTGAAACACAAGCATTCACGTTTAGAGTACTCTTGAACTATGAGGATTGACCTAAATAGACAACGTTATATTTGACCTTGTATGTTTGAAAACCTCATTAAATTATCCACTTCTTTTTGAAATTTTGACACTTGAAAATCCTATAACTATGATTATTTTGGAATGGAGGAGCTAAATTTGAATCTATTTTGTACACGACTACATATGCTATTATGTACAAAATCAGAGCAAAGATTGGTGCCCCCATAATTTAGGTATGGTTTACAAATGCCATGATATCAAATTCAAATTATTGAATGGACTTCATGTTGAATTCGATTTTTTTAAACCACCTTAAGTTGAATTCAAATGTATGCTAGTTCATAGGTAGCTATTTATAATGTTCATTGTGTAACTTTCGTATGTATAATGTGCTTACACACACAACATGAATTATACTCACGTTTATATTCGATTGCTAAAGCGATGCATTGTCTGGAGTTCAAAATACTAACTATGTGGATCAATTGTGTCGACTAATAACATAGACATGCTCAAATTCGATAGAATCTAGATGTCTGATGGATCAATGACCGCTCCTTACGCGAATTGCAAATATCATGACCCCATCCTAATATTTGGATACAATTTATATCTTTAATCAATGTGTACAACAGTCTTTTACGTGTAGTTTCACTCTCCATCAATGGTCTCTCACACATGCTCACACACTCTCTCCCGAGGTGTCTTTCTCGCACACATGCTCAAGATATTACCCTCCCTCCCTCTCGTAACCATTTACAACTGTTTTCACTAACCTTTATCACAAGCACTCTTCCTCTCGCAAACATACACACACGCAATCCCCATCGACCCTTTCTATATACATGGACCTGCCTACGTGTCTCATGTACGCACATTATCTTTAGGCATGTCTCTCACGCATTGTCTTACACCTCTCTTCCTAATCGACGAGTATGATTCTAGCAGAGCATTCTGTAGGATGCCCCTTAAAGTTAGGTTGGATGAATAGTAATATCAGAGATAAAGGGGTTACCTTAGTCCGAGAACCTAGGGTTACAAATCCTAGCCGGCTTTGTCAGTGGACACAGAGTCCTTCACAATTCTACTATCTTTGTCTTGTATGACTAGTCATCCATGGGTCTTCCTAAATGCGTCACTGGCCGACCAATGTGGCATAGGACGGAACCGAACGAAGGGCCTCACCTCGACCCACTGGACCTCACGCGGTGACACACCCTCTGCCCCCATGTCTCATTATCTTCTCACACCCACACATACCAACACAAACACCACACACACAAAAAATTTCTCCTGGTGCCTCTATTCCCTCCCCCCTTGCATATACACACTCAAGGGAATGGAATCTCTCGTCGGGACGTCATATTCGTCTCTCTCTCTAGACCACTCTCATTTCTCGTGCTATCTCTCCCACGCCCCCCCGTCGGACCCTCTATCCATGCCTTTCTCGAATACGTAATACACACTCATACCTCTCTAGGCCCCGCCAAATGCATCAACTACACATTCACACATGTTACATCACGTACCCCATTGATCTAAAAAGCTTTCTCTTCACGTTTATTTCGCATACAACATTCCTTTTGAATAAAGTGTGGCCAAAAAATTATTTTAGAGTTTCTACATATATACAACATTACAAAGTTATATGGAGGAGTACGAACGCTAATTTGCATTGCATGGTGCTCACAATGATATTTATTCCGCACTGTGAATTTGAATATTTTTACACTATATACAAAGTTAGTCATAATAAAGAGAAACAAAGAGCATCTATCTCTCCATCGCATACCCCCCTGTACGCCCCTTTCACGTATGCACACAAAACTATCTCCAGGTCCTCTAAAAGTAAGCCCCCAGAAAATTCACGCATGTTTCATCTTTCTCTCGCGATATATGCAATGACGATCATTGTATTTGAAGCGAAAGCATGATATGCACATTGGACTTCAGAATCCACTCATTACGGTCACCATTTATGTTTAGTGGTTATTATACAGTCACGGTCTCACCATACAACTCTGTATTTGCTCATGACATGACTAGTTGACCAGTTAAACGCTCCACGTGGCACCTCTAGTGTTGCATCACATTATCTCACTACCATCGTGCCCCACCTGTCGACTTGTATCTACTCTACATCTACACTCCTATAAAATACATAAAATACACTCCTATAAAATACATAAAATACACTTTTATAACAAACAGAGTTGGTGATGATGGTGTGCCTGCCATCCTGCAATATAGGCCGTCTGATTTATATCTGACGGATTGGAAAGAAACTATGGCAATTTTGCAAAAAGGTACCCACACACCTCTCCACATTTGCAAATAAGGCCTTCCCTCGTTCATCCTTTTCTCTCACAAGATAAACAAGTCATACAAATGCATCTTGATGTTACGTGCAACGCACGGGCATCTTGCTAGCAAGAATGAAAACAAACGACAAAAAAATATTTGGACGGTGGTTCAAAGTCATGACCGCGGGCACAATGGACAAGGTGGCCTTGTATTGGTATGCTGAGCCGTCTGTTTTAACACACAGGAGCTGGTGTGGTGATTATACACACACGCACACATGCACACGAACTGCATCCACGCAACACTCACACAAACACATGCACCCACACACGCACGCAATACTCACACGTACACACAGAGCCATGCACGCACGCAACACTCACACGCACACACGCACGCATGCATGCACACACCAGTACACCACACGACCAACACACACTCTCACGCTCAAGGGCTCAACCTACACGTGTATGCGCACACATCAGGCCCTGACAGACACATACACAACCAGGTGATTCCCGCGCACGGGTTGGAGCCTTGTCGTGCCTGCATAAATTTGTGTTTATCTGACCTTTTCCCTATGCAAACTAATAGGTGGGACCCACAAGGAATGTGGTCAATTTAACTAGTCAACATGGTGCCACGCAGACTATTTGGCTGGTCAACAGAGTGCAATCCGATGCTGAACCGTGAGCAAGCGACCGTATAATCACCGCAAAACGTATATAGTGACCGTAATCAGCTTATTCTGAAGTTCGGTGACCATATTACGCTTTTCTCTCTGTAGGCCCTCCAAAACTACATCTCTACACATTGTCGCATGTTACAACACTACTACTACACTCTAACACAATAAATCATATGTGTTTTTAGTTTTACTAGATATCATATTGTTACTTATAATTATTCAATTTGCATACATTAAAATTGCCTTTGAAATGTATGGCCAGTATCATCTACCGCGTGGGAAAATTCCCGCTCTTTCCTGTTTAATCGGGTTTGTATCGATGGATCATGCGAAACAGCAAAACAGCAAAACTATAGCAAAACTATAGTTCACTGGGCCGTCGTGTCGTCTACTCCTCCATCATAAGAGTGGAGCGCTCGCTTTCATAAATCTTCTAGTCCCTTTCGCCGACATGTGGGACATCAAGCTACCGGGTCCACGTGCCATACCGGAATACAGTGCAGAGCAGCCGGGGTGAAGCACCCCAGTCATGGTGCCGGTGTAGTAATGAGCAATGAGGCGTCAAATCACAAAGCTGCACCCTTTCCCACAGTTAAGTTGGAGGGACGAAGTAATAATGCTAAAAAAATAAGTTGGAGGGACGAAGCAACCATCATTTCACTCGTTGCTGAATCCGCTTCTCCCTCATCTTCTTCAACTTAACCACATGTTGCTTCTGCCATTGTTCTGCCTCATGTGGGACGCGGATCGGCTTGGTAAAGCACTGGCACATGGGACCGCATGTTAGCAAACTGCCAGGACAACATCCTCCGAAAATAAGAAACCTCTCCCGCCATCCGCGCGGCAAAATCGCCTCCTTTTTACTAATCTTGATTCTATAATTTTTTAGATCAATATAATTGAGATTTGTATAGATAGCACACAGGAGCAAAACCAAGTGGTACGGTTAAGGGCATCCACAATGTGTAGCCAAATGTGAAAATAGCTTTTGGTATCGTGGGAAGCATTGTGGACGGTGTTGCCAAAGCCAAAAAGATGGAACCGAAGCTCCCTGATTGATTGATTGAAGGAATAGAAAAATGCAACATCTCTCCTCTTTCTCCCATGCTTGGACGCATGTACTAGTAGTACAATATAGAGCACAGAGTCTACTCCCCCGTCCCTTCTATCACAAATCACAAAGCAGCGAGGCATAAAATCACAAAAGAATGGATGAAGCAACCATCATTTCACTCTTCGCCGACTCCGCTTCTCAATCGTCTTCTTCGAGAAACCATATCACCGCACTAGTACTCTTAGTAGTACTAGTCCTTTGGTTCAACGGACTTCCTGGATGCAAATAAGGCGGTTGTCTCAGCTTGCAGGCGGCACTTGCGAACGACTTACCGTGGTCTCCCTCAATGGTGTTCTCCGTTGAACGCACTTCACCAAACCACAAAAAAAAGATATCGTCGACGTCACCGCAATGGGGAAGGAAGTCAAATATCGTTACTACCTCCATTTTTTTGTACACAAGGCCAGTATATCAAAATTACAATTTGCAAAGGGCCACTAACAATAATCGAGGCAAAATTGATGGGGTTAGCAACCATGGACATTAATATCCCATGCATGCATGCGGAAGTGAGAAGGTTGGTTTGGATGGCGCTGCAATGATCAAGCGATGAGGAGTGATATGGTTAGCTCTTTGGTCTTTGGAGAAAAAAAATACGCATTAATTGACACGTGAAACATTTTTGCCAAACTTCGCCACACATTTTTGCCAAGCTTGCCTAAAGTTTTCAAAATGAGAAGGAGGTACACTTGCACACGGCTGTCGCGGTTGCACTGCACCCTCACACGGTCACTCCTGCACGCCGCGGTTGCACCGCACCCTCACACAGTCGCTCCTGCACGCCGCAAACCCAACCAAGGGAACACACCCTCACTGACACATGCTGTCGCATGTGAACAAACCAAACTCAGCATCCTATTGCTGACACATAATTTTTGTTCATAGAGTATGTTTATCCAACCGCATGTTGGGAGTATCTGTACGGCCCGTGCGGTGGTCTATTGGGGAAGAAGAAGAGGTGAGGAAGAAGGAAAGAAGGGTTAGGAGACGTAGGATATTCATCCAACCACCTGAAATGGTAGACTGACCCAAGTCAGGCGTCTTTCATAACAAATATAAGTTTTTACACAACAAAAGATCCATAAAAACAACAACATAAAGAAAAACTATCACTGTTCGCGGAAGGAGACGGCCTCGTAGTCTTTGGCTGCCGGCGCGAACTAGCCGTAGCTGCCGACGTGTGTCTCAGCACGTTGTTGTCCTTGGCCTCCAGCTACTCGTTCAAGCGGAGCGTGCGGGCGCTCTGCACGAACGAGAGCACAACCCGGTTCAAGTCGAGGACGTCCGGTTCCGCCTGCAGGAGGGCCTCGATGGCAGCGGCATCCGCGCGCTCCGCGTCGAGTCGAGCCTCCGCCACCCGGTTCAAGTCCAGGACGTCCGGTTCCGCCTGCAGGAGGGCGTCGATGAGAGCAGTATCCACGCGCTCTGCGTCGAGTCGAGCCTCTGCCACCCGGTTCAAGTCCAGGACGTCCGGTTCCGCCTGCAGGAGGGCCTCGATGGCAGCGGCATCCGCGCGCTCCGTCTCAAGTTGAGCCTCCACCGCCCGGTTCACATCCACGACATCTAGTTCTGCCTGCAGGAGAGCCTCGATGGCAGCGGCATGCGCGCGCTCCGCGTCGAGTTGAGCCTCTGCCTCCTGGTCCTCCTTTAGTATCGCCATGTTAAATCACTGGTCCGCCTGCACCAAGGCGGACTCGGACGCCAGCACGAAGTCGACGTCCATCGTCTCATACCCATCGGGGGCCTTCTGCGCCGCGACCTCCGCCATGAACATTGGATCGGCTTCCTCCTCCTCGTAGCTTGGCTCCAGAGAACTCGGGGATTGGCTCACCGCAAAGCGAGCTTGAGAACAGAGGTCTGTGGCACTGACCGCCGCCGCGATTTCTGCGTGGCGCTCCGGCGTCAGCATCTTGTAGTAAGTGACCTTGCGGTGCACCATGGCTTTCCGGCGAACTAGGGGACGCTTGATGCGGGCTAGGGAATCAAAAGGTGGGGGAATGGGCTGGAGATTTGGTGTGGTTTTAGGGCAGTGGCTGGCGTAGGCCGAGCAGCGAAGGTTCTGGTGTGAATAGTGGTTCCAGTGATGACCGGTCAATCGGTTTTGACTATACATCGCTCTTGTCGCGTTCGCGTTGTAGCATGGCACGCTGGACCCTCCACATCGCTCACCGAATGGAACGTGCTTCGTCTTGTGTTTTCGCTCGCTTGTGGGACCGCAGTTGAGAGAAAACCGACATCTGCCCCCCTCACCCACCCGCGTCATTTATTATACTACCACTCCCTCCGTTTTATGCGGAGTAAATAAAAACAGAGGGAGTATACTACAGATGAGGATCCCCTGACGTGGCCGAACCCATTGAGTAACTGACATGCGGGGCCTAGCAAGTATGGGGTCCGCCAGTAAGTGACCGAAAGGGAGGGCAAGGTAGGGATACCTACGTCAGAGGATCCACTTCCACTACTACTCCCTCCTTCCATTTACTATACAGGGCCTAATACGTTTTTTGAGGCTAACTTTGATCAAATGTTAGAGTAATAATATATCACATGCAACTTACACAAAGCATACAGTCAAATTCATATGTGAAAGGAGTTTCCAATGATATAATTTTCACATTATACATCACATGTACTCCCTCCGTTCAAAATTACTTGACTTTCATTTGTTCCAAAATGGATGTACCTATATACTAAAACATGTCTAGATACATCTATATTTTAATAAATGGAAGTCATGTATTGTGGAACAGAGGGAGTACTATTAATCTTGTCAATAGTCAAATTGGAAATCATCTCGAGTACAAATATAGGAGTACGTACGAATCTAACAATATTGATTGGGCGTTGTTGAATGTTGATACCTTCTTGATCAAAGTAGAGATACTTTGACTACACATAAAACTTATATGTAAACTAGAAAGGATAGGAGGGAGTATATTGTATGTTCAAAAACGAAACGAACATTGAATACCCTTTATATATGATTTGCGGATGCTATGATCACCGGTTCAAATTTTTGAATCCGCCTTAGGTATCACGTGCCCCCACTCGTTCCCTCTCGATTTCATCTCAGGGTCCGGAGATCTATTGAAAGAGGACTAGGGTGGGTACATGCGAATGATACTCGGCGGAATGTTCAAATGAGGCATGCGGGAGGATGGACTCGACTGGAGGGCGACATGATCGATGGAGAAGAGGGTTGGAGAGGAATGAGAAATAAGCAATCGCCACATGATTATACTTGAACTGCTGAAATAAACAATAAGTTGTCTCGCTTGGCCTACATAGTGAAAGGCCTAATGCAAAACCCGGAGCACTGACACTCGAATATGGCCGGGAAAACAGGGAAACCGACATGTGGGGCACACCCGTCGGGACGATGTAGCGCAGACTAGCCCAATGGAGGAGCTGGCCCACGACCTCCTCGCCGCCGAAAACCGTTCTTGTGGGTCGTTGGGGCCAACAACGGGGCGCAGCTCCAGCACCGCCTCTGGACACAACGACCGCGGTGAGCGACACACTCATATCGTCGCTAGACACGGTCGGTTTCAGTGTGCCGAGGGTGGCGTTAATGCTGTGGCACGACCAACAGTATGTTTGGTTTGTGCCCAAGGTTGCCCCATCAAAGCATTGGGTAGCCAAAATTTTGGTTGAGGTAGGTTGCCCATAATTTGGCCGACATTGGCAAGAAAAATGAACTAGAGTTGGCTAGAGTTCATTGGCATGCCAAAAAATGGCAACCATCCAAACAAAGACCAATCTTTGGGTCATGACCAAGATTTTGGTTGAGGTATTGGTTGCTGATGATTTGGGCGACATTGGCAAGAAAAATGAACTAGAGTTGGCTAGAGTTCATTGGCATGCCAAAAAATGGCAACCATCCAAACAAAGACCAATCTTTGGGTCATGACCAAAATTTTGGTAAGGTGCACTTTGGCCACGATCCAAACACACCCCAACACCCGACTCGTCGAGGATGCACGGGGCGCCACGACGCATCCGCGGAGTGGTGTAGCGCGGCCAACTGCATCCTCTGGACCTGAGACCATGCCGGGTCCTCTTGCTTTTTCAATGACATGCGGGGATCGCATGTGAGCAAAGGGCATCTCCAACGTTGCCATGACCGTAGCTGACTACCCTGGCACACCAAAACCCTCGTCCCTCGTGCCGTCACGCGATGCGTTCCCAGCCAGCGCCAGCTGCTCGCATTGATGCCGTCCGTTCGTATGTCATCATTAAGAGGCTCGGTGCCCGAGGAACCAACTCCGGCGACTTAATGACGCACCTGGACGCTTGGCCTCACCAGAATGTGCTACTTAAAGCGGCAACGCCCAGCTAACCTCCACACCATAGCACATCGTCCTCCTACCTGGCACCACATCCGCCATGACCGCAAGTGCCAACGCTCTGCGGGAGAGCTTGTCTTCGAGGATGAAGCTCGAGGTCGCCGCCCTCACTCAAGTCGCCTCTCGCGACGCAATAGCGGCTTAGCCAGACGCGGACGCGACCGCACAAGCGGTGGCCACGCTGGCGGCCGACCACAGGAGCACCGTCAGCCATGCGTCCTTCTTGCCGCCATCCAACGTCTGGCACCGCCGAGGTCGGGGACTCCTGCAAGGATGAGTAGGGCATGGGAGGCGGCAGGGCATGGTGTGCCAACTGGCCGGTCCGTATCCCGTGTTCTACTTTTCCTCACCGAAGACCGCACCTTCACTTCACGGGTCTTGAACCCCGCCCTAGTACATAGAGATTGCAGATGGAGGACGTCAGTCGCTGCCGTAGAATAGGTTTAGGGTCGGGTTTCTTTTATTTTTCTGCCATATAAAAGTTCGAAATGTAATGAAAATCTGCCGTGTTTGCATTAATCTCGGCCGGTGTATATGAACTTTCACAATAATATACATATTGTAGGAGTACTAGCAAGATGCCCGGGCGTTGCACGGAAGATCAAGATCTTGTGGGAGAAAAGGATGAATAAGGGAAAGCCTTATCTTCAAATGTGGAGAGGAGTGCGGGTAAATTGTCATAGTTTCCTTCCTATCCACTAGATATAGATCGGACGGCCGATATTGCAGGATGACAGGCACACCATCATCACCAACTCTGCTTTTTATCGAACCAAAACAAATCTAACATGCGAAGTAAAATAAACACATAGGGTCTATACATACACAAATTATCTTAGGCACTCCAATAGTACATTCACCACATTCACGCATTTCACATCTTTCTACATCTACGGGAACCTACGAAAGGGTTAACGTAAATTGCCTCTCTCTCGCCTCCCCCGATTTTCATTGTGGTGGGCCCCTCCCTCCCCCCAATCTACAATCAATAGCTCACACGTTTCACATTATGTTAATTACGTAACTGGGATTATGTAGGTGTAGCATTACTCGTCCTAAAAAACCCAACTAAGCCAACCTCCCGATATATCGCGCGGGAAAAGACCCGGACGCGCCATTTTAGTAGTAGTATCGATGGATCGCGCGAAGCAACAAATTTTTTTTTGAGGGGGTGAAGCACCTAGTTTTTTTGAGGAAAAAAGGCGATACACTCACAGCACTCCTGTCGCGGTCGCATTGCACCCCACACACGTTCGGTCCTGCATACGGCTCACGCAAACGGAACGCGCTTCGGGTTGCCTCTTCACTGACACATGGGACTGCACTTGGAGAAACTGACCATGCGCCAAACTCCCCCCGCCCACCACGCGAAAATCCTCCCCCCCCCCACAAAAATTCCCCCCAAACCCGATTCATCCGCCCTTCGGCCAACTAGCCAA
>NC_057813.1:575916479-576019854 GCF_018294505.1 Triticum aestivum | reverse complement strand
CCACTCCATTCGCTCCGCCAAAGCCGCCCTCCCCGCCGCGCCGAGACGTCGGCGCCGTGGTTCGTCAAGGGGACACACGACAATCCTCTCGCTCCCACAGTACGCCATCGTAGACTGCCATCCTCTAGCCGCACCGCCACCTCTGGTTACGTTCTTGTGGAGGCGCACGGCGGTCAGCGCCACCACCGCTGGTGACGTTCGTGTGGAGACGCACAATGGTCAGCTTCTCCCACGGTACGCGCATTCTAGACTGAGGCCCCGTTCATGTTGGTGTAGCGCTGAATGTTAGCTGATAGACGCTGTTAATCTCACTATTTGCCGAAGTCAATATGCTCTGCTTAAGAAGCTTCCTTGCCCTGTTCTGCACTCAATCTGCTTAGCTGAGATGGCATGCCAAGGCCAATTAGTTGCAAAAATATCCTGCCATATATTTATTGTGACGTAGATTGCCATGGTCTAGTAGCCAATCTGTTAGGTGAAATAGCTCTACACCGTTTTATACTCGATCTTTGTTGCTGCGATGGCCTTCAATAGTTTGATGGCTGTGTGCTCGGTGAGGGAGTCCTGGATTAGGGGGTGTCCGGATAGCCGGACTACCATCATCGGCCGAACTATCATCGGCCGGACTATCATCATCATCGACCGGACTCCAAGACTATGAAGATACAAGATTGAAGACTTCGTCCCGTGTCCGGATGGGACTTTCCTTGGCGTGGAAGGCAAGCTTGGCGATACGGATACGTAGATCTCCTACTATTGTAACCGACTCTATGTAACCCTAGCCCTCTCCAGTGTCTATATAAACCGAATGGCTCTAGTCCGTAGGACACAACAACGACCATTACAATCATACCATAGGCTAGCTTCTAGGGTTTAGCCTCCTTGATCTCGTGGTAGATCCACTCTTGTAAACATCCACAATATCAATATCAATCAAGCAGGACGTAGGGTTTTACCTCCATCAAGAGGGCCCGAACCTGGGTAAAACATCGTGTCCCTTGTCTCCTGTTACCATCCGTCTAAACGCACAGTTTGGGACCCCCTACCCGAGATCCGCCGGTTTTGACACTGACATTGGTGCTTTCATTGAGAGTTCCTCTGTGCCGTCACCGATAGGAAGGATGCCTCTTCCCGTCTTCAAGGACGGCATCTTCGCCGATGGAGCCCTAGCCGCCGGCCAAACTATCCGGCTAGGAGGTTTTCTTATGACCGCCTGTCCGGCCACCACTTCAATGATGACCTCTCGTGGCATCAAGAGCAATCTTCACGACAACTCAGAATTCGCCGAGCAGTTAGATCCAGCAGAGCTCTCGTCTATAGACGAACTCTTGGATCGGATCGCCGCCCTGGGAGTCGCTACGGACTACAATCGGATCGGGCTTAAAACTGATCTGAGAGAGATTAACTCTCCCCAGGTTACCCACCACGTCATGGTGGTAGAGGAACATCGCGGCGGTCCTTCTCCCATATTGAAAACTAGTCGTGTCCGGGCTACCGAACCCTCCATGCTAGATTCCCGCGGAGGAGCGGATTCCGATCAAGCACTGAACATCAAGTCAGGCATCAGACCGGACTCATTGGACAACGTTCCACTTTCCAAGCTTCCAAATTCGGAAACTTCTCGGCCCTTGAGCCTCGAGATGGGCAGGGTCCCGGACTCAGTTAGGCCCGCTCGTCCAGATATATGCGATCTATCTCTAATCCGGCAAGAGCCAGCCGAAACAGTACATCATTACTGGGCCAGATTCCTCCTGGTCATGGACCGGATAAAGGACTGCCGAGAGGAAAACGCAATCTCGATCTTTTGCAACAATTGCACGGACAGGGGAATCTTGAACACCGTCAGCCATCGCGAAATCACGCGTTTCGCCGACTTGGCATCCATAGTGCGAAAGTACTGTGCCATAGAAAGTTTTCAGAAAACCGAAGATAGGTTTTGAGATAATCTGGCCCCAAACATAGCCCCAGTCTGCAACAAAAGGGTGCATTACACTCAGGCACCAAATACAAGAACCAGAAAACAGAAGCCCCTTAGAGGGAACGGAACCGTACTGGAGGGATGGCTCAGCAAACCCTGTACAATTCACAGTACCAAGGGCGCCACCCCGACACATAGCCTTCGTGCGTGTTGGATATTACGGCAGGTGGCCAAAAGTGGCGAGGAGCTTCTAGCCCCGCGAAACCACACCAACAATACCGGTACGGTATCAACTGTGTTCGAGACTTTCACATCAAACAATATGCGGAAACGAACGATCCACAGCCTTGCCGAAGTCTACCAAGTAGCAACAACAAATCCTTGGAGCGACGCGGCCATCACCTTCAACGCCAGCAACGAACCTAAATTCCGAACAGCCCGAGCACCAGCCGCATTGGTCCTCAGTCCAATAGTGGACGGCTTTCGACTTACCAAGGTACTCATGGATGGCGGCAGCGGATTGAACCTCATTTACGAGGAAACTCTTCAAAAAATGGAAATAGACTGGAGCCGCATTGAGCGAAGCAGCACAACCTTCAGAGGAATAATCCCTAGCCGGGAAGCACGCTGCACCGGAAAAATCACACTCGATGTGGTGTTCGGATCGCCGGACAATTACAGGTCCGAAGAAATCACGTTCCAAGTGGCCCCGCTCAGCAGCGGATACCACGCTATATTAGGACGAGAGGCGTTCACGATTTTCCAAGCCGTACCCCATTACGGGTACATGAAGCTCAAAATGCATGGGCCCAGCGGGATAATCACTCTTGTTAGTGATCCGAACATAGTACTCCGCGCCGAAAACAAAACAGCCGCATTAGCCCTGCAGGCACTATCCGAAGCCCTAGCGGCAGAGGAACTCACCGCGCTGCGCGCTACAGTGCACAAGGACGACGTGATACTTGATAAGAGATCCAAGTCCACCTCCTTTAAACCAGCGGACAAAATTATAAAATTCCAGGTCCACCCAACGGACCCGACAAAGACGGCCTCCATCGGGGCACAGTTGAACCCTGATGTAGACGCCGCGCTGTGAGAATTCCTTCAGGAAAATTGGGACATTTTCGCCTGGCATCCTTCAGATATGCCAGGAATCCCTCGCAGGCTGGCATAGCATAGCCTAAACATCCTAAAAGGGTTCAAGCCAGTCAAATAGGCTCTTCGACGATTTTCTGAACCCAAAAGACAGGCAATGGGAGAAGAACTAGCCAAACTATTGGAAGCCGGATTCATCAGAGATATCAAACACCCAGATTGGCTAGCAAACCTGGTAATGGTACCAAAGAAGGCCAGATCCTGGCACCTATGTGTCGATTTCAAAGACCTAAATAAAGCCTGCCCAAAGGATCCCTTCCCCCTCCCCCGCATCGACCAAATCATCGATGCCACTACAGGGCACGATTCATTGTGCTTCCTCGACGCATACTCCGACTATCATCAAATCAAGATGGCAGAAGCGGATCAAGCCGCAACGGCGTTCATTACTCCATATGGACCATTCTGCTTCAACACGATGCCCTTCGGACTTAAAAACGCCACGCAACATATCAGCGCATGATTCAGACATGTCTGGCTACCCAGATCGGCAAAACAGTAGAGGCATACATACACGACGTAGTCGTCAAAACCAAACACATCGAAACTCTAGTAGACGACTTGAGGGTCACATTCGACAACCTCCGAGCATATGACATCAAGCTAAATCCGGAAAAATGCGTTTTCGGCGTACCAGCCAGAAAGCTCTTGGGCTTCATTGTATCCGATAGAGGAATTGAAGCAAATCCGGCCAAGATCCGAGCCCTATCACAGTTGGATATTCCAAAAAACCTCAAACAGATCCAGAAATTGACTGGATGCGTGGCGGCTCTCAGCCGCTTTATCTCCCGCCTAGGAGAAAAGGCATTGCCCCTCTATCGCCTCCTCAGGCACACCGAATACTTCGAGTGGACGGATGCTGCCACTGCCGGACTCGAAGAAATAAAGGCCATATTGGCAACGAATCCGGTCCTGGCTGCGCCCAACCTGGGCGAACCTATGTTGTTATACATCGCGGCAACACATCAAGTAGTAAGCGCGGTGCTCGTCGTAGAACGAGAGACAGAAGGGCATAAATTCCCTCTTCAAAAACCAGTGTACTATGTATCCACTGTTTTAACCCCCTGCAAGTCCCGTTACCCGCACTATCAAAAGATAGCGTATGCGGTGTTCATGGCATCCCGGAAGCTCCGGCACTACTTTCAAGAGTGTTCGATAACAGTGGCCTCTGAAGTACCCCTAAATGACATTATAAATAACCGCGACGCAACGGGCAAGATTGCAAAATGGGCCATTGAGCTCCTACCATTCGACATAACTTACAAACCCCGGCGAGCTATAAAGTCGCAAGTTTTGGCTGACTTTGTCGCTGAGTGGACTGAAGCCGAACTCCCTAAAGAGTACGGCGCATACTCCAATTGGATTATGCATTTTGACGGCTCCAAAATGTTGGCCGGATTGGGGGCTGGCATCGTACTAACGTCCCCAACTGGGGACAGAGTCCAATACGCACTCCAGATAATGTACACGGACTCCAACAACGCAGCCGAATACGAGGCCCTCTTACATGGCCTCCGGATGGCAATCTCCATGGGCATCCAACGCCTAGAGGTGCGCGGGGACTCAAACCTCGCAATATCCCAAGTAAATGGAGACTTTGACGCCAAGGATCCAAAAATGGCAGCCTATCGCAACGCCGTCCTTAAAATGTCAGCTCGGTTCGAAGGACTTGAATTCCACCACGTAGCCAGAGATAATAACCAAGCGGCCGACATATTGGCACGCATCGGCGCAAAACGTGACGCTGTCCCTCCAAATATCTTCCTGGAACGGCTGTTCAAGCCATCCGTACTATGGGAAGAGGAGTCCGGAAATAACAAACCGGAGGCAGCCGCAGAACAATCTGACATAACCGGCGATCCAGCCGACGAAACAACACCCTCAGCTCACGACATAATGGCAGTAATCGCCCCATGGACAGAGCCGTTCCTAGCCTACTTGCTTAGGCAGGAACTCCCCGAAGACCATAATGAGGCCCGCTGCGTAGTCCGGCGATCTAAAGCCTACAAGGTCCATGAGGGAGAACTCTATAAGAAAAGCACAACCGGAGTCCTTCAAAGGTGTATCTCCGAAGAGGAAGGGCGAGACCTTTTGGCTGAAATTCACGCCGGACTACGCGGACACCACGTCGCAGCCCGGGCCCTTGTAGGAAAGGCATACCGTACAGGATTTTATTGGCCGACGGCCCGGGCAGATGCTTAGGACTTAGTCCGAAGATGCGTCGGTTGTCAGCTCTTTGCTAATCAGAGCCACATGCCACCCACCGCCCTCAAAACTATACCCATTACCTAGCCATTCGCGGTCTGGGGGCTTGACATGGTTGGACCACTTAAAGTGGGAACCCACAAGCAAAGGTACCTATTGGTCATGGTGGATAAATTCACCAAATGGATAGAGGCCAAGCCAGTTAAAACGGCAGAGTCCGGACCAGTGATAGACTTTATATCTGGGGTAGTACACCATTATGGTGTCCCCCACAGCATCATCACCGATAACGACATGAACTTCACGGCCGATGAGGTTAAATCATGGTGCAAAAATAGGGGCATCAAGATCGATTACGCTTCAGTCTATCATCCTCAAACCAACGGTCAAGTGGAACAAGCAAATGGTCTAATAATGAGCGGCATCAAACCCAGACTAGTGCGGTCCCTTACGAAATCTGACACTCACTGGGTAGAGGAGCTCGACTTCGTACTCTGGGGGCTGCGGACAAGGCCTAACCGTACTGCCGGATTCACACCATTTTTTATGGTATACGGCGCAGAAGCAGTTTTGCCCTGCGACATAATTCATGACTCAACTCGAGTGTGCATGTACGAAGAAAGAGAAGCCGAGTTGGATCGGCAGGATAGCTTGGACGCATTGGAGGAAGAACGCGACATCGCCAAGGCTCGTTCCGCATTTTATCAGCAGCAGGCTCGAAGATACCAAAGCAGAGAAGTACGGGCCAAGACTTACAACGTTGGCGAACTGGTTCTACGCCTGCCGGACAAGAAAAAGGACAAGCTCAAGCCCAAATGGGAAGGCCTCTTCATCATCGATAAAGTCTTGACCGGCGGAGCGTACCGTCTATGAAATGCGTCGGATAACCGACTCGAGCCGAACCCATGGAACGCAGCCCGCCTCCGAAGATTCTATGCCTAGCGCCGGACTAAGAGTTCGTCCCTTTCCCCCCGCCCAATTTTTTTTTACTTCAGCTGCCTTTTGTTTATCTTTTTCTTCTCAACCCTATTCATCAAAGCCTTAAAAGGCCTACTTGCGCATCGTTCGCGCGCAATCGATGTGCTATCCGCACTCATTATACCTGGGGGCTTCTTTACCAGAAGCTTAATTATAAGGGCCTCATGCCCAGCACATGTGTCAAGCCTCCACATGTACCTTTTATTCGCCATTATATGCATCGATATGACTTAAGTTTTGGCCAAGCTGGGTTGCCTGGCTCCTGTGCTTACCCCTACATTCCCGATTGTTCGGCTAGGAGGTAAAGGGAGCACCTCTGCGATTGTTACTGCCGGGTCAGCCGGATGTGTACCTCAGACAGGGTGAAGCCGGAAGCTAGCGTTCTTAAGGGAATATTCGGTTGGTGACTTAAAATATGGTTTTTTATCCACTTATTTATCTGCCCCGAGATGTTTTTTGCTTTTTTTCACAGTCCGGACATGCACTTTAGGGCATGCCACCCCCAGAGGAAAGGAACCCTTAACGGAACTATTCTCCCTGGAAGATGTTTCTTACTACCCATGTAATATAACATAACTAGTTGGGCACTTGTCTGATAAAGCACTAATGACCCCTACGCCTGGTCTCCATGCATACCCCGGTTGTTTCATAACCGAGAAGGTATTCGGACACACTCCGGACTCTAGGGTCCCGAGGTCGAAGCGAAAAGGTCGGCAAAGACAAACGATCTACAATCCGGCTAGAAGGCATTTTATATGTCATTTTATAATACATTGTCAAATTGACTGATTGTATTCTTCCTCAATCCCATCTAACAGGTTGTCTAATTTACAGTCCTGTTGGGAAAATTTAGCGGGCAACTCTACTTGGCCGTATACTAAACTCACAGGGATCTCCTTCCCACCGGGCCCCACAGGTCCGACTTCGGCCATGTGGTTGGGATCCGCCTTCTTGCACCGCGTCTTTACCATGGCCCAGGCCTCCCTGGCACCTTGGCGACAGGCCGAAATCTTCCATAAATGGAAGCGATGCCGCACTCCCTGAAGCTTCTCCACAAGCTCCCCAAGACCCTCGGGTAAGGAGAAGGCTGGCCATAAAGCCTGGATGACGCTGCTCATTGCCTGCCGAACTTGTTCGATCAGTTGCAATAATTCGGGAAGTTGATCACCCGTTGATACGGGCATCTCCTCCGTAGGGCGACCTGTGAGCATACCTGCAGACATATTCTGTCAAATCGACTTCCTCGTCGAACTCTTCTTTTCAAAGGAGTTCGCTCAAGCACTTACTATAGATGCCGCGACGAAGCCGCTGATTCTCCTTAACGGAGCCCGACAGCTGGGCCCGAACGCCTTCAGCTCTTCTCTAAGCTGGGCATGGGCATCCTGGAGCTTGTTCCTTTCATGCTGCACCTTATGCAGCACCCTCTCGCCGGCCTTCAGTTGGCGCAGAAGTTCCTGCCTGTCCGGATCTTGTCCGGCAGCACCTGCAATGTCGTTTTTTAGACTTGCACAAAAGGCCAAACGCTACTTATCTTTTTAAAATAATGCGTTACCAGGAGGGGTCCCTGTGTTTCCTCCTGCGCCAGAGAGTGCGGCCTCAAGTTGGGCCTTGCACTCCTGTAGCTCCTGAGACAGTTGGGTATTCTTCTCGGTAAGATCCTATGTTTCATATGATCCTTAAATCAGTTAATATAACTACTTTAAGTCTCGGGGGCTACTGGCATATACAACTATTAAATTCTCTTACCCTTATGTCTTTTACATACTGCTCCGTGGCTCTGGTAAAACCATCTTGAGCAGCACGAAGGTGCGCGTCCCCCGCGTTAAAGGCATTCAACGCCTCGGGGGAGAAGCACGCGTCACGAAATACTGTCCGGCGGCGCCTGTGATTCATGGCACTCTCCACCTCAGACTTGGTGGCGGACAGTCTGTCGGCATCCTCCGTCGGAGGAACGTCCGGCTCGCGCCTTGCGCACGCCTCCCCCTCCAGACCAGGTGCTGGAGCCTGGCTGGTAGAGGTTGGATTGGCAACCTCCACGCCCGCAGTCCGGCGGGCGCTTTTTTCCCTACAAAAGTCATGAGCACTCAAACGCTTCCTAGGAACGTTGCTCTAAATAATGAATTGTGAGCTACACCTTTGCGGCGACGTTTCAGTCCGCGCCGCGCTCCTCTTCCGCCTACTGGTCCGGACTGGCCTTTGTTGGTCAGCCACCGCGGGCTCGGCTTCTCGCCCTAGGGGCGCCTCCTGCACGGCGCCATCATATACGGTGGTCAGAAATAAGCAAGGAAGGAATGACGGTGTCAGGACTTCGGTCGCAATCACCTGGGAAGCCGGATATAGTCCGGGATAGTCGGCCGTGATGGCGACTAAGGCATTGTCCATGCTGAGCTGGTGGAACACCCCGTCGATTAGCTCCACCTTTATGTCCGGATCCTCTTCGGAGGCCGGATCCCGGGATCTCTCTGGATCCTCGGGTTGCGGAGCTGGACTTAGCATGTCCTCCATGATCCGGCGCAGTTCCTGCGTCGAAAGAAGAACACAATATAAGAAACTTAAGTTTCAAAAAGCATGGGTCGGGCACGCAGAGTGTTCGCTTACCCAAGGCCGGGGATTATTCATGGAGAACCCATTTAACGGGTTCATCCGAAGGAAATCCTCCTTCTCCCCCTTATACAGGCCGGACAGGATCGTCACCAGGTCTTCGACCGAATCCGGCCCTTTACGGCCATGACGGGTGTCATCGTCCTCCCCGTTGAAATCCCACATGGGGTGGCCCCTGTATTGTAGTGGCTGCACCCCCCGCATAATGCATGTTGCCATGACTCCAATCATGGTCAACCCGGAATGGGCCAGTAACCTTATTCGGCCCATCAAATAATGGACGCTCTTGTCTTCCTCCAGTTGGGGGCTCCGCGGACGCCAACTAAGGCATTTCTTCAGAGGAGCATTGCTGAACTCCGGGAGGCTGATCCGAACAGGGTCCGGCAGCGGAGCGTCTTCTATATAAAACCATCCTGAAGGCCAGTCTTCGGTCGCCTTCTTAGGGGTTCCGAATGGATATCCGGTCCCGGCAATACGCCATATTTCGGCGCCGCCCACTTGATATATGGACCCCTCGTGAGAGCGGGGTACAAGGCAGAACAACCTCTTCCACAGCGCAAAATGGGGCTCGACGCCTAGGAATAGCTCGCAAAGAGCTACGTAACCCGCAATGTGCAGGATTGAGGCGGGCGTGAGGTGATGAAGCTGGAGTTCGTAGAAATCCAGGAGCCCGCGGAGGAATGGATGTACAGGAAATCCGAGCCCCCTTATCAGATAGGGGACGAAGCATACCCGCTCTCCTTTGTTGGGACTTGGGGTAACCTCCGCTTGCTTCCCACCTTTGTAGGTGGCCAGCCCGGCTCGAACCGGAACCATAAAGGCCGGAGGGAGATATCCCCCCGCTTGGAGCTTCACCAGCTCGTTGTGCGGAACAGAGCATCTCCTCCAATCTCCTGGCAAAGGGCTGGGAGCGCGAGAAGAGGAGCCGCGTTGACGGTCCATGATGGAATGGATTCTTGGTCGAAAGCGCTCCAATGAGTATTTGCGGGAGGAAGATGGCGATTTGGATCTGGATTCTTGCCTCCCTTATAGGCACATTATTCGCACAACTAGGGGGTAAAACATAAAAGACACCCTGGCTTTTCGCATTCGCGCGACGCGTGGAGGAAGGCCATTATTGGGCGTGGAAGCCAAGATGCGCAACATTGATGAGGAAGCCGGACACTGTTCGGCAGGTACGTAGAACTTGAAGGAGAACCCGCCTTGCAACGCCGAAGACTACACACACGCTAGACTTATCGTCATTGAAGCCTGGTTCGGGGGCTACTGAGGGAGTCCCGGATTAGGGGGTGTCCGGATAGCCGGACTACCATCATCGGACGAACTATCATCAGCCGGACTATCATCATCATCGACCGGACTCCAAGACTATGAAGATACAAGATTGAAGACTTCGTCCCGTGTCCGGATGGGACTTTCCTTGGCGTGGAAGGCAAGCTTGGCGATACGGATACGTAGATCTCCTACTATTGTAACCGACTCTATGTAACCCTAGCCCTCTCCGGTGTCTATATAAACTGGATGGCTCTAGTCCGTAGGACACAACAACAACCATTACAATCATACCATAAGCTAGCTTCTAGGGTTTAGCCTCCTTGATCTCGTGGTAGATCCACTCTTGTAAACATCCACAATATCAATATCAATCAAGCAGGACATAGAGTTTTACCTCCATCAAGAGGGCCCGAACCTGGGTAAAACATCGTGTCCCTTGTCTCCTGTTACCATCCGCCTAGACGCATAGTTCGGGACCCCCTACCCGAGATCCGCCGGTTTTGACACCGACACTCGGCCTCATTGACTGCTGAAACAACCTGCCATAATTTAGCACTCAAATCTGTTTGCTGAATTAGCTTTACATATATTTCGTTACTTAGATCTGCTCGTCCAAATATCTTGCCATTGCTTTAGACATCGACCTAGGTATTTTTTTTCTGGACTTCATAAAAAAGCATATATGTTTTTCCTGTAATATCTAGTAGAAGAACTAATTTGTATGTCTAATAGATGGACAAGACTTGGATAACTTCTGCTCGAAGATTCTCCGCTGCATATGTCAAGGGGGTTGAAAACTTCATGAACTTTATCAGAGCTGAGTACGGTGGTCCGAAATCAGATGTGCTTTGCCCGTGTAGCAGTTATATGAATTCAGTTACAAGACCCCAGTCAACTATGCAAAATCATCTAAACTTTTATGGGATGTCGGTCACATATACTAGGTGGGTTCATCATGGTGAAGCTGTGAACGTCAATGTTATTGACTATGTGGAAGCATCACATCACCATCTTGATCTGCCTGATGCTCAGGTGGAAGAGGAGGAGGAGGTGGTGGTGGCGGAGCCAGTGAGTTTGACCAACATTGAAACAATGCTACTAAATGCTTGTGCATTTCGTGAACTTTCACCTGCAGAAGAAAAACGGTGGGCCCGCATGTTGGTACAATGCAACGTTGCTGTCACCCCAGGAAATAAGCTGTCAGTATTCTCAGCTATGGTCACCTTTGTTCAGGTGAATACATCTGAGTGGATGACCAACAAATCATTCGATGCGATGTTGGCTGCTTTCCGCAAATCTTTCCCAGATGCATTTGAGCTGCCACACACCTACAGTAAAATGACGAATTTCCTTCGTGTAGTTGGAATTGGATATGATATGATCCATGTTTGTAAGAATAATTGTGTTCTGTTCCAGAACGATTATGCCAACTTAAGTGAATGCCCTAAATGCAAATCATCAAGATGGAAAGATGGCGATGCTGTGAAGAGGATTCCTCATAATGTTCTGAGACATTTTCCAATTACACCAAGATTGCAGAGGTTGTTTCATGATGCTGAAACAAGAGAGGATGTACTGTGGCATTCTAGGAACCAGGAGTACAGAGATCAGAATGTAATGAGCCATCCATCTCATGGTAGTTTGTGGAAAAGCTTCAATTATAAACACAAAAAGTTTGCTGCTGACCCGAGAAACATTAGACTTGGCTTAGCTTCAGATGGATTTAACCCATTTGGCCACCAGAGCGCCACATATAGCATGTGGCCAGTGCTTGTTATCCCTTACAACATGCCTCCAAATGTCTGCACCAAAGAATCAAACTACATGATGGCCTTGCTCATCCCAGGTCCAAAAAGTCCTGGAAAGGATTTTGATTTGTTCATGGAGCCTCTTGTGGAGGAACTTCAATAGCTATGGAAGGGTGTTCTCACTCGAGACCTATATAGCAACCCACCAGCTGATTTCTTTCTGCGTGTTGTTATAATTTGGTGCATCCATGATTATCCAGCTTTGGGCACTATGTCAGGGCGAACAACACATGGTTACAATGCATGTGTTCGCTGTGACAGGAATCCGCTGTCATATGCAATACTTAGCAAGATCTGTTACATTGGACACCGCCATTTCCTTGCCAAGGACAAGCCGCATCCTAGAAAATACCGAAGACATGTGTTCAATGCAAAGCATGAAAACCATGATGCGCCAAAGAGGCTCACCGCCGATGAGTTGCAAGTGGAATTAGAGAAGGTCAGGCATATTACACCAGGAAACCATCCTGGTAATGGTAGCGGGAAAAGGAAGCATGGCAGGGCAGAAGAGAGATTATTGTTTACCCGCAGGTCCACTTTGTGGGACTTGGAGTATTGGAAAGATTTGGATCTGTGGCATAATCTTGATGTGATGCACATCGAGAAAAATATATGTGACAGCATTATCGACACACTTCTTAATATTGAAGGCAAGACAAAAGATACCTTAAAATCTAGGATTGATTTGACACACGTGGGTATCAGAAAGGATTTGCAGGTGCAAGATGAAGGTAAACCACGGGATATGGCACCAGCTGTGTACGTCTTGGGCAAGGTAAAATGAAAAGAATTCTGCGAGGTCCTGTCACGTGTGAGATTCCCACATGGATTTGCTTCCAACCCTGAAAGGAGAGTCGGTGCAGATGGAAACAAGGTACAAGGGTTGAAAACTCATGACTTCCACATCCTACTTCAAAGGGTTTTACCTGTTATCCTTAGAGGATTGGGCCACCCTGACTTATACAGAGCAGTTGCAGAGTTGGGACAATTCTTCAGGGAACTCTGCAGTAGAAATATCAGGATAGATGCTTCGGAGCGTCTTAGAGACAAGATACCAACTATCCTATGCGACCTTGAGAAGATATATCCTCCAGCCTTCTTTGATGTGATGGTGCATTTGGCTGTTCATCTAACTGATGAGGCACTACTTAGAGGTCCAGTACAGTATGGCTGGATGTACCCTATTGAAAGGCGGCTAGGCACTTTGAAGGGCTATGTTAGGAACAGATCTAGACCCGAGGGTTCCATTGCAGAGGCCTACATTGCTACAGAAGCGTTGACATTCTGCTCAAAATACATTGAAATAGCTGATCAGCTTAGCAAAGAGGTGGGTGAAGACAATCCCGGGCTCAATATTTTCGATTATTCTGTTCAAGTTACAGGGAAGAGTTGACAAGAGGACAAACCTAAAGATTTGGACAAAATGGTTTGGTATGTGTTGAATAACTGTCCTGAGATACTACCTTATATCAAGTAAGTGCAGTACTGCAGCTTATACATCGTAATCTACTAAACTTGCAGCACATTCTTATATATTTAGATGTTTGACGTGATCACTATGTTGTGCAGCATCTACAAAGAGGAGTTACTGCCGCAAAATCCAAGAAACATTGACAAACTAGTTATGGCAGGATTTGCGAAATGGTTCAAGAACCATGTAAGCTTTTGAGGTGCACTGACAGTTTTTTTTAATATATTGAGTACATAAGATGATCAGCTTGTCTATTTTCTAACCATAGGTTAAGAAGATGCGGGAGGATGGGCAGGCAGTTGATGATTCCCTTTACTCATTAGCAATGGGTCCTGATACTCGGGTAAGACATTATGAATCTTGCATTGTTGGAGATGTGCGCTACAACACCGTTGCACGAGACGAAGGCAGGAAGACACAAAACAGTGCCATCATGAGCATGGATACGTATGACAAAGAGACAACTGAAATGTATGCTAGCATAACAGACATTGTTCAGTTGCAGTATATCTCAAGTTTCGAGGATCATCGGTGTGTGGTTCTGTTGTGCTGTCGTTGGTATAACCTGTTTTCCAGGATCGCAAAACCCAGAGCTGATGATTATTTCAAATCCATCAGTGTCAAGGCGGCGTACCAGACCAACAAGCCTTTTATTTTGGCAAATCAAGCAACACATATATTTTTCTTGAAGACACATTTGCACGTAGCGATGACTGGAGAGTATTGCAAAGGTTTGAGCAGAGGAATTCGTTTAATGAAGTTGCACAACAAGATGATGCTTACACTGCTCCTAATGTACAAGATAACACAGATGTTCCTAATATCTTTGAGAACCATCATGTCAATGACGTCGGCGAAAAGATTGATTGTCGTGCTGTGGACATACAAGAGTTGATCAAGAAGAAGCCAACGTTCGAGGACGTTGAGGACGAAGAATAAGATGACACCATGGGGAATTACGATTCAGACTGATACACATGGCAAAGATGTTGACGCTGCTGCTGTGGATGATGATTACATTGCTTTTGTCGTATTTGCCTGTCAAAAGACATTTTTTTATCTACTATGTGAAATTGTGTTTGCTATGACAGCTGAAACCTGATGAACATGTTGTTTAGTATTTTGCTGTGAGAACATCACTTGTTATGTATGCTGATTTGTGTTTGGTGATTGTATGACAACTAAAACATGATGACATTGTTGTTTAGTTGTACTCATATTTGGCTGTGGAACTTGAATTTGATGACATAGTTTGCTGTTGGACTACAATTTGCTCGCCGTCTTCGAATGAGAACAAAGTTGACCCGACAGGGCCTCTGCTATTTATTTATTTATGAGCAAAAGGGGATACCCCCTGATTTTCGTTAATAGAAATCATTAGATGTTCACAACACTACGCCCAGCCTGCTACACAGGTTTCATTCATTACTAGTTTCAGGAAAGTGCTCATATCGTAGCCACTGAATACATCACGAGTGCTACATACACTGCAAATAAAGAGACAATCATCCTACAGAGCACATTGATTTTGCCCATTATCTTCACAAGCTCTTTCATCTCCTCATTGCTGTCAAGGCCGTTCAGTAGCTGTTGCTTGGCCATGATCAGAGGAACTACATCTTTAACCTTCTGCTCTGCATCTTCCTCTTCTGCCGTTCCTTTAGTTACTTGTCCAACACCCCAACCTGCTGGTATTGGGATTCCTTGGCTAACCAAATAATCAGAGTAGTTGCATTCCCCCACATCAGCAACTTCCCAGAAATACAAATCACACGAATCTTCCCTTTTCTGCACGAATCAAATTGGAAGATCATCAACTAAACTATTAAAAAAATCAGCAACTAAAAGCAGTGGAACAACACTTAAACATATTATTACCCCATGATTCAGGCATTTGTAGAAGACTCGGCCAGGGTTGAGGATTGTGGTTGAGACGCGACGGATGACTCTGTGTGATTTGCAGCAGTGGCACCACACCAACGACAGCGGGTTGCGATGAGAAATCGGCTGCGGTGCGCGTGCCGGCGGGGGTGTGATGAGACCCACAGGCGATGGTACGGGTGGCGACTTGGCGCATATCTGGTTGTTGCTTGCTGAAGAGCAGGTGGACGAGCAGCCAGCGGACATGGTTGCTGCGGCCAGAGCTTCTGATGCTAGGCAGAGTAAGTAGAGAAGAGGAGAAGCGAACGTTGGACATGTCAGTTTCATTACTTGCAGAGTAGCATAGCACCATATATAGTCATAGTCTAGGTTTGGATTCGAACCAGCTACAGGAGCACGTCTCTCTTTTTTCTAAAACTCGGCAACGTCTCTTTACTGGTACACTAGCTTGTTCTGTACGCCTTCCCAAGTCTTTGATTTTATTTCCCTTTTTTTGCGAGGAAGGAAGGAGGACAAAATTGAGAGTTCCTGGGACTCGAACCCAAGACCTCTCGGTTGAAAACCAAGGGTGCTAGTCGCTTATGTGGCGAATGTTCCCTGTGAGGAGGACGGTAGGCGAACACATTTTCCTTACAGTTTTCTTCCTATATACAAAAAAATATGCTACTTGGTGTCCGCTTAGTCAACAAACGATTGTGCCAACCTTGACCGTTGGATTTACATTCAACATCTGTCGCGTTTCTTCAGTCTATTCTTCCTCGAGCCGCCAAAACCAAACCAGCGCCGGCGGGACCACCTGCTCCCGCCTCCCATGGCTGGCTGTGATCTTCCCCGGCTCCTATTCATTCCCGTCCGAGGCCTCACCATCGTCTTCCACCTTGGTTCGCTTGCCATGGCGCCGCCCTCCGGTGTTGTCAACATGGTCGACAACCAAGAGGAATAAGGAGATGACTTTACATGGTGATGATGATAGTAGGGACCCAGCAGCGCGCGCAGTAATTTTGTTTTTTCGGGACGGAGAAGGGTATCAACTGGGTTGTGCGGGACCCGTGGCCCATCTAGCCCAGGCTTTTATTTCATATGTTTAGCACATGACCAGCCCAGTTTGTTTTTTTCCATTCTGAAAAATGGCTAGCCAGCTATTTTGTTTTTTGTAGAATAACCAACATAGGCCTACTTGCTTTTCTACGCCCTGCTGGGCCGGAAATCTTTCAAAACAAGGAGGGATGCATTTTGCCCAGAAAATGGGCTATAAGTAATAAGAAATGGGCTATAAGTAATAAGAAATGGGCTATAAGTAATAATAAATGGGCTGTAAAATGAAAAAATACAGCAAACAGGCAATTAGTTCCAAAATATTGTTTTCTCTCGGATTTTGATATTTTAAATTTCATTGTTTTTTGTGCGGGTAAAATTTCCTTGAATTTAAATTAAGGTATATTTAGATTTAAAATTAATTTGAATCTGGCTAGAAATTTTGGGCTGTATGCTGTTTGGGACAGATTTGGAGGCTGACTTGTGGGTCTACTAGGTTGACGTGTACTTTGGCTTTGTCAACTTAGTCCACAAACGATTCTAGCAGCAGTGACTGTTGGATGTTAATCCAACGGCCGTGCTTCTTCTTCAATATGAACGATTCTAGCTCCAGTGACTGTACGATGTCCATCCAACGGCCGTAGTGCTTCTTCAACCTCTGGTCTTCTTGCTTCAGCCGCCCAAAGCAGCGCCGGTTGTGCCGCATGCTCCTGCCTCCCGTGGCCGGCTGTGCTGCCGCGGAGGCCTCACCGCCCCCTACTATTCCCACCGCTGGCCAGGCCCTGCGGCGACGACAGCCTCACACCGCAGCCAAACCAGTGAACCCTCGTACTCCTCTCCGCGCGGGCTTCCACTGCCGCGTCTTCCCCGGCTCCCCGTCATCCCCTTCCTAGGCCTCGCCGTCGTCCACCGCCCTAGTGCTCTCGGCGCGGAGTGGTCAACATGGTCAAGGAATGACTTCCATCAGACGTGGACTGTACGTGGAGAGGCTAACAGCTAGGTCCACGTCCGCAGCAAGGAAGTGCCTCCTTATTACGCGGAAAATAATTATTCCTCCACCTCACAGTAGGGACCCACCGGACGGGCCACTGTATTTCACAAAAAAATCATTTCCCCCTGACTACTGGGACCCACCAGCTACATCTTCGCACGCAAGGAAGTGCGTCCGAGCAAAAAAAAACGATTCGCCCCCCTGACTGCTGGGACCCACCAGCTACATCTTTGGACGCAAGGAAGTGCGTCCGGGCAAAAAAAACGATTCGCCCCCCTGACTGCTGGGACCCACCAGCTACATCTTCGCACGCAAGGAAGTGCGTCCGGGCAAAAAAAACCATTCGCCCCCCTGACTGCTGGGACCCACCAGCTAGATCTTCTTACGCAAGGAAGTGCGTACGGTAAAAAAAAAACCGATTCGCCCCCCTGACTGCTGGGACCCACCAGCTACATCTTCGCACACAAGGAAGTGCATCCGGAAAAAAACGATTCGCCCCCCTGACTGCTGGGACCCACCAGCTACATCTTCGCACGCAAGGAAGTGCCTGACAGTCAGGACCCACCTGGTCGAAGTGTACGTAGCGTTGTCATTCTGGTCGCGTACGTGTACGTACATATATACTAGTCAATGTAGAGGCGCGCACGTGTCGTAGTAGATACGCGCATGTAGCATGTACACGTACGTATAGCGGCCAGTGTGCAAGAAAGAAAATACGGCCATGTATGTGTACATATGGGCGGGGTCTCGAACGCCTACTCGCGCATACGTACGGCCAGGGCTCGTGTACATGGCTGGGTCAGAACGGAGAAACAATGTCGTCGCCGTGTTCATGGGGAGCCAACCGGCTGGGTCGGAACGGAATGCGTCATCGTGTTCATCGGGAGGGCTTGGACGGAATAGGCAATGGAAACGATGCCCGGCGTACCGCAGAACGGAGGAAACGGCCTTGTGTTCGACCGGCCATGTTTGAAACGGGATCCTGTTCATCGGGAGGGGTCTAGCGTACCACAAAACGGAGGAAACGGACCTCCTACGGTCGAAACGGGGGTCCTGTTGATCGGGAGGGGTGTGGCGTACCGCAAAACGGATGAAATGGACCTCCTACAGTCGAAACGGGGGTCCTGTTGATCGAGAGGGGTGTGGCGTACCGCAAAACGGATGAAACGGACTTGTGTTGGAGCGCTACGGTCGAAACGGGGGTCCTGTTCATCAGGAGGGGTGTGGTGTACTGCAAAACGGGACTCCACAGGATACTGTTCATCTCCACCGTCGACCTCCTCCAGCCTCCACGGCCTACCGTCGACCTCCTCTAGCCTCCACGGGCTCCTATTCATCCAGCCTACACCGCGCGCTACTCCACAGGCTATTGTTCAACCACCCCTCCACCATCTACTGTTCATCCAGCCCTCCACACCACGGGGTCCTGTTCATCCACCCCTCCACGGGCACCCCTCCACCATCTACTGTTCATCCAGCCCTCCACACCACGGGGTCCTGTTCATCCGCCCCTCCACCGTCTACTATTCATCCAGCCCTCCACACCACGGGGTCCTGTTCATCCACCCCTCAATGGGCACCCCTCCACCTCTACTGTTCATCCAGCCCTCCACACCACGGGGTCCTGTTCATCCAGAGGCAACGACACCGCTCACTGTTCATCCACCCCCCCGCAATGCTTACTGTTCATCCAATTGATCGGCTTCAGTTAGCAGCAATAGCGAAGGAATCGCTCGATCGGGTTCAGTTAACAGCCATCGATCGATCGCTAGGGTTCAGTAATGCGTAGCCTGCAGTGCAATCGCTCGGGTTCAGTTAGAGCCCAACGCCTCGCTCGGGTTCAGTTAGAGCCAACGCCTCACACACACGCGCGTATGTGTATGAGAGAAACGCGCATCTCTCGGCCCCCCGACCTCCCACTGTAACTGGGAACTCCCCGAAATTTTCCTCGCCCTCGCTTCTACCACGGTTTTTTCCGTCATGGACGACCCAAAGAATGTCATGCAGCTGCGTCTCCGGCCCGCCCAGGACGAAAAGCCCATTTTCTGTCATGATTTTTTGTCATAGAAGTAGGAGACCACCACATCTATGATGATACCGGGTTTTGTCAAAATCATCATCATAGAAGTGTCATATGTATGACAGAAAAAAATTTCGTTCGGCCCAAAATGTCACGGATGTGTCTTTTTTTTGTAGCGATATCATCTACACATAGACTTGGCTCGGATGCCACTGTTGGGGAACGTAGCATGCAATTTCAAAAAAAATTCCTACGATCACGCAAGATCTATCTAGGAGATGCATATCAACGAGAGGGGGAGAGTGTGTCCACGTACCCTCGTAGACCAAAAGCGGAAGCGTTAGTTAACGCGGTTGATGTAGTCGAATGTCTTCACGATCCAACCGATCCAAGTACCAAATGTACGGCACCTTCGTGTTCAGCACACGTTCAGCTTGATGACGTCCCTTGAACTCTTGATCCAGCAGAGGGTCAAGGGAGAGTTCTGTTAGCACGAATGGGTGGTGACAGTGTTGATGATGTGATCAGGGCATGGCTTCACCTAAGCACTATGATGCTATGACCGGAGGAGTAAACTGTGGAGGGGGCACCACACACGGCAAAGAGAACAATTGATGTGCTTTGGGGTTCCTGTCCCCGTATATAAAGGAGGAGGGGAGGAGGCGGCCGTCCTAGGGGGCGCGCCAAGTGTGGGGAGTCCTACAAGGACTCCCTAGTCCTAGTAGGATTCCTCTTTCCTTTTCCGGAGTGGGAAAGGGGGAAAGAAGTGGAGAGGGAGATGGAAAAGGGGGGCCGCGCCCCCACCCCTTGTCCAATTCGGATTGGGGCTTGGGGAGGGGGGCGCCACCTCCTGGTCCTCTGCCTCCTCTCTCCACTAAGGCCCATGGAGGCCCAATACACTCCCATGGGGTTCCGGTAACCTCCTGGTACTCCAAAAAATGTCCGAACCTCTCCGAAACTATTCCGGTGTCCGAATATAACCTTCCAATATATCAATCTTTACCTATCGACCATTTCGAGACTCCTCGTCATGTCCGTGACCTCATCTGGGACTCTGAACAAACTTCGGTCATCAAAAACACATAAGTCGTAATACAAATCGTCATCGAACGTTAAGCGTGCGGACCCTACGGGTTCGAGAACTAAGTAGACATGATCGAGACACATCTCCGATCAATAACTAATAGCGGAACCTAGATGCTCATATTGGCTCCTATAGATTCTACGAAGATATTTATCGGTCAAACCGCACAATAACATACATTATTGTAAGTGCATCTAGTGCCCCTTTAGTGATTTTGGTGTATTGAAGACTTATAGGTTAAGGGACTAATATGTTTGTGGGTGTACACAGGATCTATAAGTCAATTAGGATTTTGATATTTATGATGAAAGTCAACCCCTAAAAATGTATGTCTTCAGCTGAAGACTTTGTTTCTCCTGAAGATTTTGAAAGTGAAGAAATTGGCGTGACCTTGAAGACTTGAATATTCATGCGAGGATTATGAAGCATGAAGATCTTTGTTTTCGTAATTTCATTTTCTCTTTCTTGAGTCATAGGAAACACTATACTATTAAAGGGGGTCGAGGTAATACTAAGGAATGTGATTTCCAGGTGATGCTAATCTCAAAATCCTACACCTACCCAATCCTTTCGAGTGAAGCCATTGGAAATCTCATATCAGTTTAGTCAATTTCTTCAGCGATAGAGACGAAGATCTTCTAGTCTCTGAGGATTTTGTTCTTACCGAGGAGTTAGGAATTCGCTAGTGTGAATTGCCTACCCAGTGAGGAACATGATAGCCCTGAGGAATTTGAACCTCATATTTCCGACCGTTGCTGTGCTATGCGCCAGCTGTCCAAAATATCTACCCACCTAACGGTCATATCATTGAAGGGCATTGATGTTTTATCATGTCAGACTGCTTCCTAGGTTATAAATAGCTGCCACCTAGAACCACTAGCTGGTTGGCTGCTCCGAGAGAAACTGACACCTGTCATTGAGAGCATCCCATCCTCTGAGGACTTTGGGCGAAAATCATCAAGTGAGGAAAAACCCAAAACCCAAACCCAAACACCTACAAACCCACAGTGATTGAGCATCACTGAAGAGATTGTTCCTATGTGGAACCGACGCTTGTTACCTTTGAGGACTGTGTATCCTCCAGACGGTTAGGCGTCATGGTCTGAGCATCCAAGAGGAATTGTGGATCGCCGAGTGACCAAGTCTATGAAGGTTTGGAAGTCACCTGAAGACTTACCACGAGTGATTCGGTGAGGTCTGTGTGACTCTATCTCAAGGAGAATACACTGGGGATTGTGTGTCCTTGGGTTTAAATACCCAGCCGCTCCAACCAGACATACAACTGTCATAGCAGTTGGAACTGGTCTACCAAATCATTTTCTTCACCAAGCCAACTGGTTCTATTTCCTCAACCCTTTCATTTCCTCATTCATGTGTTGATGTACCTCATCATTACTATTTGAAGAATTTGCCTGAAGACTTTCTAAATTCCTCAATCCTAATTCTCCAGTCACATAGTCTTCAGCCTGCTTATCCTGTTTTCACGCTATCTGTACTCTGTGCTTGTTTTCATTTCATCATGATGACTATGCTATTGCTCTGTTATGCTTATACCTGAGTACTTATTCCGCTGCTAGTGTGTGGTTGCTTAGGAATTTCTTCACCTAGAAATTCCTCAGTGAAGAATTTGTAAAAATCGCCCATTCACCCCCCTCTAATCGATATAACGCACTTTCAGTTGGTATCAGAGCAAGGTACTCCCTTGTTCTGTGTGATTTTGGTTTAACCACCTGGAGTTTTAGTTATTTCGACTGCAGAAATGATCAAGGTCTTGGCTGGGTGTCCTACCTTCAATGGGATGGACTACCCATACTGGAAGAACAAGATGCGCATGCATCTTGAGGTAATTGATAACGATCTCTGGTATGTTGTGGAAAATGGTATTCCCTCAGTCACTCTGTCTATGAATGCTGCTGATGTGAAGAGATTCAAGCAACTCGACTCTCAAGCGAAGAATATCATATGTGGCCATCTGAGCAAAGGACAGTATGACATAGTGAGTGCTTTGGAAACTGCTAACTGATTTGGGACAGGCTATGCAAGGTCAACAAAGGAGTCTCCACTCAACGTGACTCCCGAGTTGATGTTCTTTGCAATCTCTTCAACCGCTTAAAAAGACTCGACAATGAAAATGTTCAGCAAACCTTCGATCGCCTCACTAACATCTCAAATGAGCTTCAAGCACTTGGTGACACTGACATCACCGACCATGAGGTGGTGAAGAAATTGTTGAGATCACTTGAATCCTCATTTGATACTCTTGCACTAATGATTCAAGAACGAGCTGATTACAAGTCACTAGATCCTGCTGATATCCTCCAGAGGCTAAATACTCATGAGTTCCAACTTGCTAAAAAGAGAGATCTTCTATGGGCCGAGCTATGGAATATCACACGCACTAAAGGCCAAGGCAGTATCTGAATCTGAAGGTGAAGATTCTAGTAGCAACCTTGGTGATCCTGAAGAACCGAGCCAGGAGCTAGCAATGCTCGTGAAGAAATACCCGAAGTTCTCTCGCCGTGGTCGCTTTGGAAAGTCTTCAAGAAGTGATGATTCCTCATCGCGTGACTACAAAAAGAGGACTTGCCACAAATGCAAGAAACCTGGTCACTACATGTCTGATTGTCCTTAGTGGGAAAAGGAATCAAAGAAGAAGAAATACAAAGATGACGATTCTGATGACTCAAAGAAGAAGAAGAAATCTTCAAAGTCCTCGTCATCAAAATCTTCAAAGTCTTCATCTCACAAGAAGAGTTGTTCCAAGAAGGCACGGGCATTTATTGGCAAGGAAATGGACTCTGAAGCTAATCTGAGGAAAATGTGGAAGAGGAGGAATCTGAGGAGTCAGACTCTAGTGTGGCGAGCCTAGCCCTCGCAACTGCTTACGTTAGCAAGTCCATCTTCAACACTGAAGAAAATGACCTCCCCAAATTTGCTGACAAGAGCGTCAATGACTATGCTCCCGCCTATTGCTTCATGGCAAAAGCAAGGTATTGGGTCTAGGTAGGGTTGCAATCTCAAAGCATAGACACATGGACAAAGTCATGCTTGTTCAGTCCTTAGGATTCAACCCCATGTCTGTCTCAATGCTTTGTGATCTTGATATGGTTGTTGTCTTTCGCGAATATCATTGCATTATGCTAATGGAATCTGAAAATTCCAAAGTCTTCGAAGGCTTTAGGAGAGGAGACTTGTATATTGTTGATTTCTCTGCAGGACCACAGCCTGCCATGTGTCTACTTGCAAAAGCTTCAGAAGGCTGGTTATGGCATCAACGACTTGGTCATGCTGGGATGAGGAACTTGCATACACTCGGGAAGAAGAAGCATGTCATTGGCATCGAGGGTGTCAAATTCCTCAAAGATCATCTTTTCGGGGCTTCTGAGGCTGGAAAGATCAATAGAGCCAAGCATCCCTCGAAGACTATCATGACCACTTCTCGTCCTTTGAAACTTCACATGGATCTCTTTGGCCCTACTCATTATGCCACATTCACTAATTCTGCATCATTATATGGCTTTGTCATTGCTGATGATTATTCTCACTACACTTGGGTGTATATCATCACTTACAAAAATGAAGTGCAGGAAGTCTTCAAACGATTTTCCTCAAGAGCATCTACGAACTTCGGTGTGAAGATCAAGCATATCAGGAGTGATAATGGAACCGAGTTCAAGAATACTGGTCTCGATGAATATCTTGATATACTTGGTATTACTCACGAGTTATCTGTTCCCTATACTCTGCAAAATGACATCGTGGAGCGCAAGTATAGGACTCTTATTGAGATGGCTCGCACTATGCTTGATGAATACAAGACTCCACCTCGTTTCTGGCCTCATGCTATTGATACTGCATGCCACATCATCAACATGTATATCTTCACAAATTCTTCAAAAAGACCTCATATGAACTCCTCACTGACAAGAAACCCAATGTAAGTTATTTCAAAGTCTTCGGTGCTAAATGCTGGATTAGAGATCCTCACCACCACTCTAAATTTGCACCGAAAGCACATGAGGGTTTTATGCTTGGTTATGGAAAGGACTCGCACACCTACAGAGTCTTAAACACCTATCATCACAAGGTTGTTGAAACTGTAGATGTGCGGTTCGATGAGACTAATGGCTCGCAAAGAGAGCACCTACCTCCTGTGCTAGATGAATTGTCACATGAGGAATCCATCAAGTTCAAGGCTACTGAGGATGTCATCCCTACCGAAGAATCTGCTA
The DNA here is from genome assembly GCF_018294505.1 of Triticum aestivum. NCBI lineage: Eukaryota > Viridiplantae > Streptophyta > Magnoliopsida > Poales > Poaceae > Triticum > Triticum aestivum. Next base: position 575,995,200 of record NC_057813.1, on the reverse strand, counting down.
AAGAAGTCATTCCGGATCATGAAGAAAATGGCCCCAAAGAAATTGCATTGCCAAATCAAAGTCGTCAACCTGCTCATCCTCGCGTTGCAAATGAAGTGAAGATTGAGAGAATCATCAACGACATCAACGCACCAGGTCCTCTCACGCGCTCAAAAGCTTCACATTTGTCTAACTTTTGTGGGCATTTTGCGTTTGTCTCTATCACAGAGCCAACTAAAGGTGATGAAGCATTCATGGAGTCTGAGTGGATTCAAGCTATGCAAGATGAATTGCATCAATTCGAGCTCAATAATGTGTGGGAGCTTGTCAAGCGACCAGATCCACGCAAGCACAATATCATCAGCACCAAATGGATCTACCACAACAAGCAAGATGAAAATGGCCTTGTGGTGAGGAATAAGGCTCGTCTTGTAGCTCAAGGCTACACACAGGTTGAAGGAATTGATTTTGATGAAACTTTTGCACTTGTTGCTAGACTTGAGGCTATTCGCATATTGCTTGCTTATGCTAACCATCATAGTATCATCTTACATCAAATGGATGTGAAAAGTGCATTCCTCAATGATAATCTTGAGGAAGAAGTATATGTTGCTCAACCACAAGGTTTTGAGGATCCTGATACGTCTCCAACGTATATATAATTTATTATTGTTCCATGCTATTATATTATCTGTTTTGGATGTTTAATGGGATTTAATATGCTCTTTTATATTATTTTGGGACTAACCTATTAACCAAAGGCCCAGTGCCAGTTTCTGTTTTTTTGCCTATTTTAGAGTTTTGTAGAAAAGAAATACCAAACGGAGTCCAAACGGAATGAAACCTTCACGATGATCTTTCTTGGACCGAAAGCACACCAGAAGACTTGGAGTTGAAGTCAGAAACGCCAAGAGGCGTCCATGAGGCAGCAGGGCACACACAGGGGGTAAACGCGCCCCCACCATCGTGGGCCCCTCGTAGCTCCACCGACATGCTTCTTTCACCTATACATACTCTTATACCCTAGAAACATCAGGGGAGCCACGAAACCACTTTTCCACAGCCGCAACCTTATGTACCCGTGAGATCCCATCGTGGGGCCTTTTCCGGCGATCTGCCGGAGGGGGAATCGATCATGGAGGGCTTCTACATCAACACCATTACCTCTCTGATGAAGCGTGAGTAGTTTACCACAGACCTTTGGGTCCATAGTTATTAGCTAGATGGCTTCTTCTCTCTCTTTGATTCTCAATACAAAGTTCTCCTCGATGTTCTTGGAGATCTATTCGATGTAATATTCTTTTGCGGTGTGTTTTCCGAGATCCGATGAATTGTGGATTTATGAACAAGATTATCTATGAATATTATTTGGTTCTTCTCTGAATTCTTATATGCATGATTTGGTATCTTTGCAAGTCTCTTCGAATTATTAGTTTAGTTTGACCTACTAGATTGATATTTCTTGCCATGGGAGAAGTGCTTAGCTTTGGGTTCAATCTTGCGGTGTACTTTCCCAGTGACAGTAGGGGCAGCAAGGCACGTAATGTATTGTTGCCATCGAGGATAAAAATGTGGGATTTATATCATATTTCTTGAGTTTATCCTTCTACATCATGTCACCTTGCTTAACGTGTTACTCCGTTCTTATGAACTTAATACTCTAGATGCATGCTGGATAGCGGTTGAAGTGTGGAGTAATATTAGTAGATGCAGAATTGTTTCGGTCTACTTGACACGGACGTGATGCCTATGTCCATGATCATTGCCTTAGATATCTTCATAATTATGCACTTTTCTATCAATTGCTCGGCAGTAATTTGTTCACCCACTGTAATTCATGCTATCTCGAGAGAAGCCACTAGTGAAACCTATGGCCCCCGGGTTTATTTTCCATTATATTTCATCTCTTTAAATCTCATTTACTTTTTTGCAATCTTTACTTTCCAATCTACACAACAAAAATACCAAAAATATTTACTTTACTATCTCTATTAGATCTCACTTTTGCGAGTGACCATGAAGGGATTGACAACCCCTTTATCATGTTGGTTGCAAGGTTGTTGATTGTTTGTGCAGATACTAGGTGACTTGCGTGTTGTCTCCTACTGGATTGATACCTTGGTTCTCAAAACTGAGGGAAATACTTACGCTACTTTGCTGCATCACCCTTTCCTCTTCATGGGAAAAACCAACGCAAGCTCAAGAGGTAGAAAGAAGGATTTTTGGCGCCGTTGCCAGGGAGATATTCACCATGTCAAGACATACCAAGTACCCATCATAAACTCTTCTCCCTCGCATTATATTATTTTCCATTCGCCTCTCGTTTTCCTCTCGCCCACTTCTAAAACGATTTTTGTAAACCTTTGCCTTTTCTTTGCCCCTCTTTCGTTGGTTTCTTTTCGCTTGCTTCTTGAGTGTTCGTGTTTCTAGTCCTCCTATCATTGTTAGTACTCCCGATAATGAAGTTCTCAATTTTAAACAAAGGGAGGGAGAAAATCTGAAAGATGCTTGGTATAGAATTTGTAATGCTCAAAATAGATCTACTAGAAAGCAATCCACTTCCGTTCTTCTTCACAATTTTTATGTAGGCATTACCCCTTGGAATAGATATGTTCTTAACACCATTACTGAAGGGGATTTCTTGGAAGCCATACTTTTGATTCTTGTAATGCCATGATAGATTTGTTAGGCCCACCACCTCTTTTGGTCAATGGAACTATTTTAACCTTGGAACATGTGATGCAAAGGCTTGATATTATTGAAAATAAAATTGCTACTGTTGAGTTAATCAAAAATTTGGATAAAAAGATCCATAACCAAATTACTCAATATGGATCTAAGGTAGGAGTTACTCTGAAGAATCTTAGGGAAAAGGAACCCATAGTTAATGAAAAGATAGATCAAGATTCTACTAGAATTGATAAACTCGAAGATATTATTACCAACTTGGGTTCCGCTTTTTCTGCCGTTAAAAACACCTCAAATCCACCTCCTTCCAAAGTTTCCAAGTTTATCTACGTTCCTAAGAATAAGGGTGAATCTTCTAGTAAGGAAAATGAAGATCTCAAATCAATAAGTGTTCACCCCAATTTTTTTGATATCATTAAGGAACGTTTTGCCACAAATGAATTTCTTGATTTCTTGCCTAGGAGTTTGATCATTAACAAAACCAAAGAACCTTCTAAGGTTTATGTGTGTTCAATTGAAGAATTGCGTGCCGAAGATGGCAATACCTAGATCTATTCGTGTTTTATGCCTAGCTAGGGGCATTCAACGATAGCGCTTGTTGGGAGGCAACCCAACTTTATTTTTGTTCTTTGCTTTTTGCTCCTATTTAGTAATAAATAATTCATCTAGCTTCTATTTAGATGTGGTTTTATGTTTTAATTAGTGTTTATGCCAAGTAGAACCTTTGGGAAGACTTGGGTGAAGTCTTTGCGATCTTGCTGTAAAAAATAGAAACTTTTGTGCTCACGAGAATAGCTGTCATTTTTACAAAAGTGTGCTTTTAGGTTGATTATTTTTTAAGATGATTAATAGACAAATTCCTCACATCAACCAATTTATTTAGGAATTTTTTGAGTTACATAAGTATTCGAAAGTTAGATATTGCTACAAACTGTTCTGTTTTTGACAGATTCTGTTTTTTGTGTGATGTTTGCTTATTTTGATGAATTTATGAGTAGTATCGGGGGATATGAACCATAAATAAGTTCAAATACAGTAGGTTTAACACCAATATAAATTAAGAATGAGTTCATTACAGTAACTTAAAGTGGTGGTTCATTTTCTTATACTAACGGAGCTCATGAGATTTTCTGTTGAAGTTTTGTGTTGTGAAGTTTTCAAGTTTTTGGGGAAAGGTTTGATGGATTTTGGAATAAGGAGTGGAAAGGGCCTAAGATTGGGGATGTCCAAGGCACCCCAAGGTAAAATCCAAGGACAACCAAAAGCCTAAGCTTGGGGATGCCCCGGAAGGCATCCCCTCTTTTGTCTTCGTCTATCGGTAACTTTACTTTAGGCTATATTTTTATTCACCGCATGATATGTGTTTTGCTTGGAGCGTCTTGTATGATTTGAGTCTTTGATTTTTAGTTTACCACAATCATCCTTGCTGTACACACCTTTTGGGAGAGACACGTATGAATCGGAATTTATTAAAATACTCTATGTGCTTCACTTATATCTTTTGAGCTAGACAATTTTGCTCTAATGCTTTACTTATATCTTTTTAGAGCATGGCGGTGGTTTTATTTTATATAAATTGTTGATCTCTCACGCTTAACTTATATTATTTTGAGAGTATTTTAGAACAGCATGGTAATTTGCTTTAGTTATAAAATTAGTCCTAATATGATGGGCATCCAAGATGGGTATAATAAAAACTTCCATATAAAAGTGCATTGAATACTATGAGGGGTTTGATTCTCTGTGATTGTTTTGAGATATGAAGATAGTGATATTAGAGTCATGCTAGTAGAGTAGTTGTGAATTTGAGAGATACTTGTGTTAAAGTTTGTGACTCCCGTAGCATGCACGCATGGTGAACTGTTATGTGATGAAGTTGGAGCATGATTTATTTATTGATTGTCTTCCTTATGAGTGGCAGTCGGGGATGAGCGATGGTATTTTCCTACCAATCTATCCCTCTAGGAGCATGAGCATAGTACTTTGTTTAGATAACCAATAAATTTTTGCAATAAGTATGTGAGTTCTTTATGACTAATGTTGAGTCCATGGATTATACACACTCTCACCCTTCCACCATTTCGAACCTCTCTAGTACCGCGCAAATTTCACAAGTACCATACACCCACCATATACCTTCCTCAAAACAGCCACCATACCTACCTATTATGGAATTTCCATAGCCATTCCGAGATATATTGCCATGCAACTTTCCACCATTCCATTTATTATGACACGCTCCTTCATTGTCATATTGCCTTGCATGATCATGTAGTTGACATCGTATTTGTGGCAAAGCCACCATTCATAATTTTTGATACATGTCACTCTTGAATCATTGCACATCCTGGTACACCGCCGGAGGCATTCACATAGAGTCATATTTTGTTCTAAGTATTGAGTTGTAATTCTTGAGTTGTAAGTAGATAAAAAAGTGTGACGATCTTCATTATCAGAGCATTGTCCCAGTGAGGAAAGGATGATGGAGACTATGATTCCCCCACAAGTCGGGATGAGACTCCGGACTAAAAAAAAGAGGCCATAAAAAAGAGAAAAGGCCAAAATAAAATTAAAAAACGAGAGAAAAGGAGAGAAGGGTCAATGCTACTATCCTTTTACCACACTTGTGCTTCAAAGTAGCACCATGATCTTCATGATAGAGAGTCTCCTATGTTGTCACTTTCATATACTAGTGGGAATTTTTCATTATAGAACTTGGCTTGTATATTCGAATGATGGGCTTCCTCAAAATGCCCTAGGTCTTCGTGAGCAAGCAAGTTGGATGCACACCCACTTAGTTTCTTTTGATGAGCTTTCATACACTTATAGCTCTAGTGCATCCATTGCATGGCAATCCCTACTCACTCACATTGATATCTATTGATGAGAATCTCCATAGCCCGTTGATACGCCTAGTTGATGTGAGACTATCTTCTCCTTTTTGTATTCTCCACAACCACCATTCTATTCCACCTATAGTGCTATGTCCATGGCTCACACTCATGTATTGCGTGAAGATTGAAAACGTTTGAGAACATCAAAAGTATGAAACAATTGCTTTGCTTGTCATCGGGTTGTGCATGATTAAATACTTTGTGTGATGAAGATAGAGCATAACCAGACTATATGATTTTGTAGGGATATCTTTCTTCGGCCATGTTATTTTGAGAAGACATGATTGCTTTGTTAGTATGCTCGAAGTATTATGATTTTATGTCAATATTAAACTTTTTTCTTGAATCTTTCGGATCTGAACATTCATGCCACAATAAATAAAATTACATTGATAAATACGCTAGGTAGCATTCCACATCAAAAATTCTATTTTTATGATTTACCTACTCGAGGACGAGCAGGAATTAAGCTTGGGGATGCTTGATACATCTCCAACATATCTATAATTTTTGATTCTTCCATGCTATTATATTATCTGTTTTGGATGTTTAATGGGCTTTAATATGCTCTTTTATATTATTTTTGGGACTAACCTATTAATCGGAGGCCCAGTGGCAGTTTCTGTTTTTTTTGCCTATTTTAGAGTTTTGCAGAAAAGGAATACCAAATGGAGTCCAAATGGAACGAAACCTTTGCGATGATCTTTCTTGGACCAAAAACAAACCAGAAAACTTGGAGTTGAACTCAGAAACGCCATGAGGCGTCCACGAGGTACGAGGGCGTGCCCAGGGGGGTAGGCGTGCCCCCCACCCTCATGGGCCCCTCGTAGCACCACCGACATAATTCTTTCGCCTATATATACTCTTATACCCTAGAAACGTTAGGGGGAGCCACGAAACCACTTTCCACCACCGCAACCTTCTGTACCCGTGAGATCCTGATACGTCTCCAACGTATCTATAATTTTTGATTGCTCCATGCTACTTTATCTACTGTTTTAGGCAATATTGGGCTTTATTATCCACTTTTATATTATTTTTGGGACTAACCTATTAACCGGAGGCCCAGCCTAGATTTGCTGTTTTATGCCTATTTCAGTGTTTCGAGGAAAAGGAATATCAGACGGAGTCAAAACGGAACGAAATCAACTGGAGAAGTTATTTTTGGAAGGAAAGCCACCCGATGGACTTGGAGTGCACGTCAGGAGATACGAGAGGTGCTCACGAGGGTGGGGGCGCCCCCTGGGTGCGTCCCCTGCCTCGTGGGGCCCCCGTAGCTCCTCCGACGTACCCCCTGCACCCATATATACTCTTGTACCCTAAAACTTCCAGAACAGAACGTAGATCGGGAGTTCCGCCGCCGCAAGCCTCTGTAGCCACCAAAAACCAATCGGGACCCTGTTCCGGCAGCCCACCGGAGGGGGGATCCCATCACCGGAGGCCATCTTCATCATCCCGGTGCTATCCATAACGAGGAGGGAGTAGTTCACCCTCGGGGCTGAGGGTATGTACCAGTATCTATGTGTTTGATCTCGCTCTCTCGTGTTCTCTCTCGTGTTCCCTCTATGACACGATCTTGATGTATCCTGAGCTTTGCTATTGTAGTTGGATCTTATGATGTTTCTCCCCCTCTACTCTCTTGTGATGAATTGAGTTTCCCTTTGAAGTTATCTTATCGGATTGAGTCTTTTATGAGAACACTTGATGTATGTCTTGACGTGATTATCTGTGGTGAGAATGGGATATCATGTGCCACTTGATGTATGTTTTGGTGATCAACTTGCAGGTTTCGTGACATTGGGAACCTATGCATAGGGGTTGGCACACGTTCTTGACTCTCCGGTAGTAGCTTTGGGGCACTTTTTGAAGTACTTTTATGTTGGTTGGATGAATATGAGATTGTGTGACGCATATCGTATAATCACGCCCACGAATACTTGAGGTGACAATGGAGTATCTAGGTGACATTAGGGTTTTGGTTGATTTGTGTCTTAAGGTGTTATTCTAGTATGAACTCTATGATGGATTGAGCGGAAAGAATAGCTTTATGTTATTTTACTACGAACTCTTGAATAGATAGAACTGAAAGAATAACTTTGAGGTGGTTTCGTACCCTACCATAATATCTACGTTTGTTCTCCGCTTTTAGTGTCTTTGGAGTGATTCTTTGTTACATGTTGAGGGCTTGTTATATGATCTATCTATGTTATTATTGTTGAGAGAACTTGCACTAGTGAAAGTATGAACTCTAGGCCTTGTTTCATATCATTGCAATACCGTTTACGCTCACTTTTATCGCTTTCTACCTTGCTGTTTTTATTATTTCAGATTACAAAAACCTATATCTACTATCTATTTTGCACTAGTATCACCATCTCTTCGCCGAACTAGTGCACCTATACAATTTACCATTGTATTGGGTGTGTTGGGGACACAAGAGACTCTTTGTTATTTGGTTGTAGGGTTGTTTGAGAGAGACCATCTTCATCCTACGCCTCCTACGGATTGATAAACCTTAGGTCATACACTTGAGGGAAATTTGCTACTGTCCTACAAACCTGTGCACTTGCAGGCCCAACAACGTCTACAAGAAGAAGGTTGTGTAGTAGACATCAAGCTCTTTTCTGGCTCCGTTGCCGGGGAGGCTAGGTAAAAGGTACTCACACTCCGTCACTAAGCTCTTTTCTGGCGAGGTGAGTGCTTGAACGTATATCTTTAGATCTTCCAATCGAATCTTTTTGTTTCTTGTTTTAGCACTAGTCTAGTTTATAAAAGAAAATTACAAAAAATGGAGTTAAGTTTGTATCATATGCTTCACCTTTTTAATATCTTTCGTGAGTATGATGGAAAGGATAATTTTGCTCAAGTGCTAGAAGAAGAAATCTCTAAATTGTTTGGCACTAAATCTTTGAATGATGAGCATGATGGCGATGTTGTTAGTACGAATTCTTTGAATATCCATGATGCTAATGATGATTGCACTAGTTATGATGGAAATGCCTCCTATAAGCATGTCAATTTTTGTGGAGTAGATTGGGTTTGTAAGTACACACCAAATAGGGAAGATAGATATTGCAAGAGGCATAAGTACTTAGAAACTAAATTGTTGCAAGAAGAGCTAGATGCGTGTGCTGAAAATTTAAACTTTCTCAGCCATACTTGTGAACTTTGCAATGAGCGTGATCATTTTAGTACCCAATGCAAATTGTTTCATGATCGTATCATGTCCAAAAATTGTGATGACTTGATTTCCCTTGCACATCATAATGAACTGAGTTTGCTCTTGGGTTATGAAGAAATAAAACGTATAACTAAGATTATTCCAGAATTTGCCCTTGATAGAATTCTTCATTTTGATCTAGAGAAGATTTATATGTATTGTGCGGTGAATTGTATTGAAAATCCTTATATTGCCAATTACCTAAAGAAAAGAAAGCAAATGGAAGATGATGAGAATACTAATGAAAGGGAAGAGGCTTCCCAATCTCCTCCTATTATTTCTTATGATGAATCAGGTAACGAGGAAGAGCTTTCTATTCAGCCAATCTCATCAATAAGGAGCTCAAAGAGGAAGGTTGAACCTACATATAATGTGAAGAAGAAAAAGAAAAGAAGGAGCAACAAAGGTAAAAAGGTATCCCTCCCAAATGATGTTGCTCCTACTACTACGTGTGACGATGATAATTGCTATACTATTGGTGCTATTCATATTTTTAATGATGAGAGTGATTATGTTTATGATATGAAAGGGCCCAAGCTTGGGGAAGCTACGTTTGATGGGGATGAAATATTTGAGAATATATTTGCTGAAATTAATGATTGTCCCAAGCTTGGGGATGCTACGTTTAATGAAGATGATATTTTTAGCATCCCAAGTTTTGATATGCAAAGTTCTTATGATGATAGCATGCCTCCTACCTATGATGATTATATTGATGAAAGTGGGTTCGGAAGAGAGTCAACTTTAGGAAGTAGTGATCCCACTATTTTTGATGATGTTGAATCTTATTGTGATGAATATGAAAGTGGATTTGGAAGAGTGTCAACTTTATTTAGTGATTCCACTATCTTGGGAGAGGTTTCAATCGATTATCATGAGAACGAAGTTGCTACTTATGATGATTATTGTGATGAAACTTATGCTATAAAAAGTAGTGATGATTATATTTACAAATCTTGTCATCATTATGATTACCCTTTTTCTGAACATTACTCTTTTAATGTGGAAACAATTTATAGTATTCATGTCTCTTATGATACTCCCACCATTCCGAACAAGAAGAATTTTGCTTATGTGGAGAGTAGTAGATCTTCTATGCTAGTAGATCGTGAAAAGAATGCTTTAGGTGCTGGTTATGTTGTTGAATTTATTCATGATGCTACTGAAAATTATTATTAGGTAGGAACATATGCTTGTAGGAATTGCAGTAATATCAAGTTTCCTCCCTATGTGCTTAAATTCTTGAAGCTATGCTTGTGTTACCTTCCTATGCTAGTTGATTATTGTTCCCATAAGTTGTTTGCTCACAAATTCCCTATGCATATGAAGTGGGTTAGACTTAAACGTGCTAGTCATATGCTTCATGATGCTGCCGTTATGTTTCAATTCTTATCTTTTATGTGAGCATCATTGTCATCATCATGCCTAGCTAGAAAGGCATTAAAGAAAAGCGCTTGTTGGGAGACAACCCAATATTTAACCTTACTGTTTTCGTGTGTCCACATGATTATGCTACTGTAGTAATCATGTTTTATATCTTTTGTTTCAATAAAGTGCTAAGTAGAACCTTTGGGAAGACTTGGGTGAAGTTTATATGATCTTGCTGTAGAAAACATAAACTTTTGCACTCACGAGATTAGCTGCCATTTTTTACTGGAGAGTGATTTTAGGTTGATTCTTTTTTCAGATGATTAATAGACAAATTTCTCAGGTCCAAAAATTTATTTCATAATTTTTGGGGTTCCAGAAGTATACGTTTGATACAGATTACTACAGACTGTTCTGTTTTTGACAGATTCTGTTTTCTATGTGTTGTTTGCTTATTTTGATGCATCTATGAGTAGTATCGGAGGGTATGAACCATAGATAAGTTGGAGTACAGTAGATATTACACTAATATGAATTTGGAATGAGTTCACTACAGTACCTAAGTGGTGGTTTTATTTTCTTATACTAACGGAGCTTACAAGTTTTGTGTTGAGTTTTGTGTGGTTGAAGTTTTCAAGTTTTGGGTAAAGATTCGATAGACTATGGAATAAGGAGTGGCAAGAGCCTAAGCTTGGGGATTCCCAAGGCACCCCAAGGTAATATTCAATTACAACCAAGAGCCTAAGCTTGGGGATGTCCCGGAAGGCATCCCCTCTTTCGTCTTCGTTCATCGGTAACTTTACTTGGAGCTATATTTTTATTCGCCACATGATATGTGTTTTGCTTGGAGCGTCATTTTATTTTGTTAGTTTTTGATTGCTGTTAGTTAGAATAATTTTTTTAATCTTTATTTTCAATAAAAAAGTCAAGGATAGCCTTTGCCATGCTTATTTTGCTAGTATACATGTTGCTGTTTGAAAACAGAAAGTTTACCGCTGTTGAAAAAATTCCCTAGAAAAGTCAGAGCATGGTATAACGTTGAATATTTTTGCATATTAAGATCCAATAAATTTATTACAGTGGGAATTTTAGTTCATAATTTTTGGAGTCAGGGAAGTATTGTTACTCTTGCATTCTTTACAAACTGTACTGTTTTGACAGATTGCTGTTAGGGTTGCATTGTTTGCATATGTTTGCTTGTTTAATGACTCTATTTGAGGATAGGAGTATTAAATATGCAGAGGCATTTAGTATTCAATGTTGAATGATAATTTTAGTGATTTGTTACAGTAGAAGATGATATGGTTTTGCAATGGTTTATACTAACCTATCTCACGAGTTCTTGTTGAGTTTGTTGTGAATGAAGCTTTTGATAAAAAGAGAAACCGTGATATGAGAGGAATTAAGGAGACACAAAAGTTCAAGCTTGGGGATGCCCAAGGCACGCCAAGATAATATTCCAAGAAGTTTCAAGCATCTAAGCTTGGGGATGCCCCAGTAGGCATCCCACCTTTCTTCTTCAACAACTATCGGTTAGTATCGGTTGAGCCTAAGTTTTTGCTTCTTCACATGAGTTGTGCTATCCTTGCATTGTAGTTTTCTTTAGCTTTGCTTGCTGTTTGAATAAGTATCAAGATCTGAAATTCTTTAATGAGAGAGAGCCATACACAAATTGGAATTTGTTAGAATACTCTATGTGCTTCACTTATATCTTTTGAGCTTGATAATTTTTGCTCTAGTGCTTCACTTATATATTTTAGAGCACAGTGGTGGATTTGTTTTAAAGAAACTATTGAACTCTCATGCTTCACTTAGATTATTTTGAGAGTTGTCAATAGCATGGTAATTTGCTTAAAGATAATATACTTGCTATTCAAGATATGTGAAACTTTCTTTTGAGTGTGTTGAATATTAAGATAAGTTTGATGCTTGATAATTGTTTTGAGATATGGAGGTGATAATATCAAAGCAATGCTAGTTGGGGTGATTATGAATTTAAAGAATGCTTGTGTTGAAGTTTGTGATTCCCGTAGCATGCACGTATGGTGAACGGCTTTGTGATGAAGTCGGAGCACAATTTTATTTATTGATTGTCTTCCTTATGAGTGGCAGTCGGGGACGAGCGATGGTATTTTCCTACCAATCTATTCCCCTAGGAGTAAGCGTTTAGTGCTTTGGTTTTTGATGACTTCTAAATTTTTGCAACAAGTGCATGAGTTCTTTTGATTAATTTTGAGTCCATGGATTATACACACTCTCACCCTTCCACCATTGCTAGCCTCTCTAATTCCGCGCACTTTTCGCCGGTATCATACACCCACCATATACCTTCCTCAAAACAGCCACCATACCTACCTATCATGGCATTTCCGTAGCCACTCCGAGATATATTGCCATGCAACTTTCCACCGTTCCGTTCATATGACACACATTACTTTTGTAATATTGCTTTTTGCATGAACATGTAGTTGACATTGTATTTGTGGCAAGGCCACCTTCATAATTTTCATACATGTCACTCATGATTCATTGCATATCCCGGTACACCACCGGAGGCATTCATATAGAGTCATATTTTGTTCTAAGTATCGAGTTGTAATTTTTGAGTTGTAAGAAAAATAAAAGTGTGATGATCATCATTATTAGAGCATTGTTCGAGTGAGGAAAGGATGATGGAGACTATGATTCCCCCATAAGTCGGGATGAGACTCCGGACTTTATGAAAAATAAAAGAGGCCAAAGGAGCCCAAAAAAAAGAGTGGCCATAAAAAAAAGAAAAAAAAGAGAAGAAAGGCCAAATAAAAAAAATGAGAGAAAAAGAGAGAAGTGACAATGCCACTATCCTTTTTCCACACTTGTGCTTTAAAATAGCACCATGATCTTCATGATAGAGAGTCTCATATGTTGTCACTTTCATATACTAGTGGGAATTTTTCATTATAGAACTTGGCTTGTATATTCCAATGATGGCTTCCTCAAAAGTGCCCTAGGTCTTCGTGAGCAAGCAAGTTGGATGCACACCCACTTAGTTTCTTTTGTTGAGCTTTCATATACTTATAGCTCTAGTGCATCCGTTGCATGGCAATCCCTACTCACTCACATCGATATCTATCGATGGGCATCTCCATAGCCCATTGATATGCCTAGTTGATGTGAGACTATCTTCTCCTTTTTGTCTTCTCCACAACCACCATTCTATTCCACCTATAGTGCTATGTCCATGGCTCACGCTCATGTATTGCGTGAAAGTTGAAAAAGTTTGAGATTACTAAAGTATGAAACAATTGCTTGGCTCGTCATCGGGGTTGTGCATGATTAAATACTTTGTGTGATGAAGATAGAGCTTAGCCAGACTATATGATTTTGTAGGGATAACTTTCTTTGGCCATGCTATTTTGAGAAGACATGATTGCTTTAATTAGTATGCTTGAAGTATTATTACTTTTATGTCAATATGAACTTTTGTCTTGAATCTTTCGGATCAGAATATTCATACCACAATTAAGAAGATTTACATTGAAATTATGCCAAGGTATCACTCCGCATCAAAAATTCTCTTTTTATCATTTACCTACTCAAGGACAAGCAGGAATTAAGCATGGGGATGCTTGATACGTCTCCAACGTATCTATAATTTTTGATTGCTCCATGCTACTTTATCTACTGTTTTAGGCAATATTGGGCTTTATTATCCACTTTTATATTATTTTTGGGACTAACCTATTAACCGGAGGCCCAGCCTAGATTTGTTGTTTTATGCCTATTTCAGTGTTTCGAGGAAAAGGAATATTAGACGGAGTCAAAACAGAACGAAATCAACTGGAGAAGTTATTTTTGGAAGGAAAGCCACCCGATGGACTTGGAGTGCACATCAGGAGATACAGGAAGTGCTCACGAGGGTGGGGGGCACGCCCCCCTGCCTCGTGGGCCCCCCGTAGCTCCTCCGACGTACCCCCTGCACCCATATATACTCTTGTACCCTAAAACTTCCAGAATAGAACCTAGATCGGGAGTTTCGCCGCCGCAAGCCTCTGTAGCCACCAAAAACCAATCGGGACCCTGTTTTGGCACCCTGTCATAGGGGGGATCCCATCACCGGAGGCCATCTTCATCATCCCGGTGCTATCCATGACGAGGAGGGAGTAGTTCACCCTCGAGGCTGAGGGTATGTACCAGTAGCTATGTGTTTGATCTCTCTCTCTCTCATGTTCCCTCTATGGCACGATCTTGATGTATCCCGAGCTTTGCTATCGTAGTTGGATCTTATGATGTTTCTCCCCCTCCACTCTCTTGTGATGAATTGAGTTTCCCCTTTGAAGTTATCTTATCGGATTGAGTCTTTTATGAGAACACTTGATGTATGTCTTGACGTGATTATCTGTGGTGAGAATGGGATATCATGTGCCACTTGATGTATGTTTTGGTGATCAACTTGCGGGTTTCGTGACATTGGGAACCTATGCATAGGGGTTGGCACACATTCTTGACTCTCCGGTAGTAGCTTTGGGGCACTTTTTATAGTACTTTTATGTTGGTTGGATGAATATGAGATTGTGTGACGCATATCGTATAATCATGTCCACGGATACTTGAGGTGACAATGGAGTATCTAGGTGACATTAGGGTTTTGGTTGATTTGTGTCTTTAGGTGTTTTTCTAGTATGAACTCTATGATGGATTGAGTGGAAAGAATAGCTTTATGTTATTTTACTAGGAACTCTTGAATAGATAGAACTGAAAGAATAACTTTGAGGTGGTTTCTTACGCTACCATAATCTCTACGTTGTTCTCATCTATTAGTGGCTTTGGAGTGACTCTTTGTTGCATGTTGAGGGCTTGTTATATGATCTATCTATGTTATTATTGTTGAGAGAACTTGCACTAGTGAAAGTATGAACCCTAGGCCTTGTTTCCTATCATTGCAATACCGTTTACGCTCACTTTTATCGCTCGCTACCTTGCTGTTTTTATTATTTCAGATTACAAAAACCTATATCTACTATCTATTTTGCACTAGTATCACCATCTATTCGCCGAACTAGTGCACCTATACAATTTACCATTGTATTGGGTGTGTTGGGGACACAAGAGACTCTTTGTTATTTGGTTGCAGGTTTGTTTGAGAGAGACCATCTTCATCCTATGCCTCCTACGGATTGATAAACCTTAGGTCATCCACTTGAGGGAAATTTTCTACTGTCCTACAAACCTGTGCACTTGCAGGCCCAACAACGTCTACAAGAAGAAGGTTGTGTAGTAGACATCAGATCCCATCTTGGGGCCTTTTTCGGTGATCTGCCGGAGGGGGAATCGATCATAGAGGGCTTCTACATCAACACCATTGCCTCTCTGATGAAGTGTGAGTAGTTTTACCAGAGACCTTCGGGTTCATAGTTATTAGCTAGATGGCTTCTTCTCTCTCTTTGATTCTCAATACAAAGTTCTCCTCGATGTTCTTGGAGATCTATTCGATGTAATATTCTTTTGCGGTGTGTTTGCCGAGATCTGATGAATTGTGGATTTATGAACAAGATTATCTATGAATATTATTTGGTTCTTCTCTGAATTCTTATATGCATGATTTGACATATTTGCAAGTCTCTTCGAATTATTGGTTTAGTTTGGCCTACTAGATTGATCTTTCTTGCCATGGGAGAAGTGCTTAGCTTTGGGTTCAATCTTGTGATGTCCTTTCCCAGTGACAGTAGGGGCAGCAAGGCACGTATTGTATTGTTTTCATCGAGGATAAAAATATGGGGTTTATATCATATTGCTTGAGTTTATCCTTCTACATCATGTCACCTTGCTTAATGTGTTACTCCGTTCTTATGAACTTAATACTCTAGATGCATGCTGGATAGCGGTCGATGTGTGGAGTAATAGTAATAGATGCAGAATCGTTTCGGTCTACTTGACACGGACGTGATGCCTATGTCCATGATCATTGCCTTAGATATCTTCATAATTATGCACTTTTCTATCAATTGCTCGGCAGTAATTTGTTCACCCACTGTAATTTGTGCTATCTCGAGAGCAGCCACTAGTGAAACCTATGGCCCCCGGTTCTATTTTCCATTATATTGCATCTCTTTAAATCTCACTTACTTTTTTGCAATCTTTACTTTCCAATCTACACAACAAAAATACCAAAAATATTTACTTTACTATCTCTATTAGATCTCACTTTTGCGAGTGGCCATGAAGGGATTGACAACCCCTTTATCATGTTGGTTGCAAGGTTGTTGATTGTTTGTGCAGGTACTAGGTGACTTGCGTGTTGTATCCTACTGGATTGATACCTTGGTTCTCAAAACTGAGGGAAATACTTACACTACTTTGCTGCATCACCCTTTCCTCTTGAAGGGAAAAACCAACGCAAGCTCAAGAGGTAGCAAGAAGGATTTCTCTTATTGACTTGCTGCTTAAGATCCATTATTTCCCTATGGAGTTTACCCGCGACGGCTAAAGCTTCTTTCACCCATGGATGTTGCATAGCTACGGGAGAACAAGTAACACTCTTTTTCATATTTTCATTAGAAAGAAATCTAGCATCGGGAGGGATGACCGAATTTGGAATTGCTGAACTCTGGAGTTCCTCCATCATAAATCTGACTTGGAGACGAGAGGTAACTTTTTGATCCTCCTCCATGGCATCTATCCTTTTCAAGTCCGCCTCCATCTCTTCCTCTGTTGATGGCCCAAAGTGATCGGCATCACCGTTTGCTCTTGGCCATGGTGTCGGGTGAGATACCCAACTCTCCCCAACTGACTCTTGAGAAGACATCTTACTCTAATCTGTGGCGGAAACAACTCAAAACAAAAACAGAGGGTTTCATCGTGGTACGGTGGTGAAAATCTTTGGGAGATTATATAATGAATTTTTACCGATCAAAAGAAGTATCGTGCAAGAAAACAGAGTCCAGAGGGCACACGAGGTGTCCATGAGGCAGGGGGCGCGCCCTCCACGCTCGTGGATGCCTCGTGTCCTTTCCGGACTACTTCTTATTTTCCTATTATCTCAAATATTCCAAAGCAGAGAAAAATTGCTATTAGAACTATTTTGGAGTCGGTTTACTTACCATACCACATACCTATTCCTTTTTGGAGTGTGAAAGGTTCTGGAAAGTGCCCCTTATGTTTGATTCTTTGACCATTCACCACCTTCGGATTTCTGCCTTTCAAGTTGTTGATTTTTATGGCACCGGAATGATAGACCTCCTCGATAATGTAAGGACCTTCCCATTTAGAGAGAAGTTTTCATGCAAAAATCTTAAATGGGAGTTGTATAGCAAAACATAATCACCTACATTAAACTCATGCTTTTGTATCCTTTTGTCATGACATCTTTTAACTTTTTCTTTAAATACTTTGGCGTTCTCATAGGCCTGGGTTCTCCATTCATCAAGTGAGCTAATGTCAAATAGCCTCTTCTCACCAGCAAGTTTGACATCATAATTGAGCTCTTTAATAGCCCAATATGCCTTATGTTCTAGTTCAAGAGGTAAGTGACATGCTTTTCCATAAACCATTTTATACGAAGACATACCCATAGGATTCTTATATGCAGTTCTGTAGGCCCATAATGCATCATCAAGTTTCTTGGACCATTTCTTTCTAGATCTATTAACAGTCTTTTGCAAAATTAATTTACGCTCTCTATTACTCGGTTCTACTTGACTAATAGGCTATGGATGGTATGGAGATGCAATTCTAAAACATCATACTTAGCAAGCATTTTACGAAAAGCACCATGAATAAAGTGTTAACCACCATCAGTCATTAAGTATCTAGGGACTCCAAACCTCAGAAAAATAACTTCTTTAAGCATCTTAATAGAGGTGTTATGATCAACACTACTAGTTGGAATAGCTTCTACCCACTTAGTAACGTAATCAACAACAACTAAAATATGTGTATACCCATTAGAGGAAGGAAAAGGTCCCATATAATCAAAGCCCCAAACATCAAATGGTTCAATAACAAGTGAATAGTTCATAGGTATTTCTTGATGTCTACTAATATTACTAATTCTTTGACATTCATCAAAAGACAAGACAAACTTGCAGGCATCTTTGAAGAGAGTAGGCCAGTAAAAATCGGATTGCAATACCTTACACTACAAAAAAAAAGACACATCTGTGACATTTTGGGCCAAACGAATTTTTTTCCTGTCATACTTATGACACTTCTAACTCCGCCTATGTTGTCTCAACATAGCCAGTCCCAAGCCCGGGTAAAGGAGGAGGGTTGTGATAGGCTTGGCAAGCCAACGTAAAAACTCAGCCACTCTTATGGAGATGAAACCCAAAAGATTTTCGTTGGGGCGTAACCCTCTTAGCGACGCGCCACATTGGAACCCGGGTGTGGTGGAAAATGGGCAAGGGCTGGGCCGTCACCCCCCAAGTGGCGTGCCGTATCTTGATCCGGATATGGTGGCAAGTGAGCGAGGATCGGGTCGTCGCATCCTTAGTGGCGCGCTACATCGGCGCCCGGATGTAGTGGAAAATGAGCAAGGGTCTTCGCATTTGACTCGACGAGTGCGAAGGGTAAGGAAGCTAGATGAGCCTAGGAGGATTCGCTTAGGTAGCTGGAACGTAGGGTCTCTGACAGGGAAGCTTCGGGAGCTAGTTGATGCAACAGTGAGGAGAGGTGTTGATATCCTTTGCGTCCAAGAAACCAAATGGAGAGGACAGAAGGCGAATGAGGTGGAGGATACCGGCTTCAAGCTGTGGTACACGGGGACGGCTGCAAACAGAAATGGCGTAGGCATCTTGATCAACAAGAGCCTCAAGTATGGAGTGGTAGACGTCAGGAGACGTGGGGACCGGATTATCCTGGTCAAGCTGGTAGCTGAGGACTTGGTTCTCAATGTTATCAGCGCATATGCCCCGCAAGTAGGCCACAATGAGAACACCAAGAGGGAGTTCTGGGAAGGCTTGGAAGACATGGTTAGGAGTGTACCAATTGGTGAGAAGCTCTTCATAGGAGGAGACCTCAATGGCCACGTGGGTACATCTAACACAGGTTTTGAAGGGGCGCATGGGGGCTTTGGCTATGGCATCAGGAATCAAGAAGGAGAAGATGTCTTAAACTTTTCTCTAGCCTACAACATGATTGTAGCTAACACCCTCTTTAGAAAGAGAGAATCACATCTGGTGACTTTTAGTAGTGGCCAACACTCTAGCCAGATTGATTTCATCCTCTCGAGAAGAGAAGATAGGCGTGCGTGCCTAGACTGTAAGGTGATACCTGGGGAGAGTGTTGTACCCCAGCATAAGCTGGTGGTTGCTGACTTCCGCTTTCGGATTCGTGTCCAGCGGGATAAGCGTGCCAAGGTCGCTAGAACGAAGTGGTGGAAGCTCAAGGGGGAGGTAGCTCAGGTGTTCAAGGAGAGGGTATTTAAGGAGGGCCCTTGGGAGGAAGGAGGGGATGCGGACAATGTGTGGATGAAGATGGCGACTTGCATTCGTAAGGTGGCCTCGGAGGAGTTTGGAGTGTCCAGGGGAAGGAGAAGCGAAGATAAGGATACCCGGTGGTGGAATGATGATGTCCAGAAGGCGCTTAAAGAGAAGAAAGATTGCTTCAGACACCTATACCTAGATAGGAGTGCAGACAACATAGAGAAGTACAAGATGGCGAAGAAGGCCGCAAAGCGAGCTGTTGGTGAAGCAAGGGGTCGGGCATATGAGGACCTCTACCAACGGTTAGGCACGAAGGAAGGTGAAAGGGACATCTATAAGATGGCTAAGATCCGGGAGAGGAAGACGAGGGATATTGGCCAAGTCAAATGCATCAAGGACGGAGCAGGCCAACTCTTGGTGAAGGACGAAGAGATTAAGCATAGATGGTGGGAGTACTTCGACAAGCTGTTCAATGGGGAGAATGAGAGTTCTACCATTGAACTGAATGACTCCTTTGATGAGACCAGCATGCGTTTTGTGCGGCGCATCCAGGAGTCTGAGGTGAAGGAGGCTTTAAAAAGGATGAAAGGAGGCAAGGCGATGGGCCCTGATTGTATCCCCATTGAGGTGTGGAAAGGTCTCGGGGACATAGCGATAGTATGGCTAACCAAGCTTTTCAACCTCATTTTTCGGGCAAACAAGATGCCAGAAGAATGGAGACGGAGTATATTAGTACCAATCTTCAAGAACAAGGGGGATGTTCAGAGTTGTACTAATTACCGTGGAATTAAGCTGATGAGCCATACAATGAAGCTATGGGAGAGAGTCATTGAGCACCGCTTAAGAAGAATGACAAGCGTGACCAAAAATCAGTTTGGTTTCATGCCTGGGAGGTCGACCATCGAAGCCATTTTCTTGGTACGACAACTTATGGAGAGATATAGGGAGCATAAGAAGGACTTGCATATGGTGTTCATTGACTTGGAGAAGGCCTATGATAAGATACCGCGGAATGTCATGTGGTGGGCCTTGGAGAAACACTAACTCCCAGCAAAGTACATTACCCTCATCAAGGACATGTACAATAATGTTGTAACAAGTGTTCGAACAAGTGATGTCGACACCGATGACTTCCCGATTAAGATAGGACTGCACCAGGGGTCAGCTTTGAGCCCTTATATTTTTGCATTGGTGATGGATGAGGTCACAAGGGGTATACAAGGAGATATCCCATGGTGTATGCTCTTTGCGGATGATGTGGTGCTAGTTGACGATAGTCGGACGGGGGTAAATAGGAAGTTAGAGTTATGGAGACAAACCTTGGAATCGAAAGGGTTTAGGCTTAGTAGAACTAAAACCGAGTACATGATGTGCAGTTTCAGTACTACTAGCTGTGAGGAGGAGGAGGTTAGCCTTGATGGCCAGGTAGTACCTCGGAAGGACACCTTTCGGTATTTGGGGTCAATGTTGCAGGAGGATGGGGGTATTGATGAAGATGTGAACCATCGAATCAAAGCCGGATGGATGAAGTGGCGCCAAGCTTCTGGCATTCTCTATGACAAGAGAGTGCCACAAAAGCTAAAAGGCAAGTTCTACAGGACGGCGGTTCGACCCGCAATGTTGTATGGCGCGGAGTGTTGGCCGACTAAAAGGCGACATGTTCAACAGTTAGGTGTGGCGGAGATGCGTATGTTGAGATGGATGTGTGGCCACACGAGGAAGGATCGAGTCCGGAATGATGTTATACGAGATAGAGTTGGGGTAGCCCCAATTGAGGAGAAGCTTGTCCAACATCGTTTGAGATGGTTTGGGCATATTCAGCGCAGCCCTCCAGAAGCTCCAGTGCATAGCGGACGGCTAAAGCGTGCGGAGAATGTCAAGAGAGGGCGGGGTCGACCGATTTTGACATGGGAGGAGTCCGTTAAGAGAGACCTGAAGGATTGGAGTATCGACAAAGAGCTAGCTATGGACAGGGGTGCGTGGAAGCTTGCTATCCATGTGCCAGAGCCATGAGTTGGTTGCGAGATCTTATGGGTTTCACCTCTAGCCTACCCCAACTTGTTTGGGACTAAAGGCTTTGAAAAAAGAAAAAAAAGAAAAGAATACTTATGGCACTTCTATGACGATAATTTTGACAAAAATCAGTATCATCATAGATGTGGTGGGATCCTACTTCTATGACAAAAAATCATGATAGAAAATGGGCTTTTCGTCCTGGGTGGGCCGGGGACGCAGCTGCATGACATTCTTTGGGCCGTCCATGACGGAAAAACCCGCGGTAGAAGCGAGGGCGAGGAAAATATCGGGGTGTTCCCGGTTACGGTGGGTGGTCGGGGCCGAGCGATGCACAGAGGTTTGCGTGTTTCTCTCGTCCACGCACGCGCGTGGGTGCGAGGCATTGGGCTCTAACTAAACCCGAGCGAGGCGTTCGCCTACTAAAGCCGAGCGATTGCACTGTAGTCTACGCGTTACTGAACCTGAGTGATCGATCGATGGGTGTTAACTGAACCCGATCGAGCGATTCCTTCAGTACTACTACTAACTGAAGCCGATCGATGCTGCCTCTGGATGAACAGTGAGCATTGCTGGGGGGGGGGTTGGATGAACAGTTCCCGGTGGGGGTGGATAAACAGGACCCTGTGGTGTTGCCTCTAGATGAACAGGATCCTGATCGACCGAGCCGGTTGGGGCTGGATGAATAAGACCCCATGGAGGGCTGCATGGACAGGACGACCCCGTGGAGGGCTAGATGAACAGTAGCCCGTGGAGAGGGCTGGTTGAACAGTGGCCGATGGAGTAGCGCGCGGTGGAGGCTAGACGAACAGGAGCCCGTGGATGAACAGTCACAGGTGGAGGCTGGAGGAGGTCGACGGGGGATGAATAGTTGCCCATGGAGGCTGGAGGAGGTCGACGGTGGAGATGAACAATATCCCGTGGAGTCCCATTTTGCGGTATGCCACACCCCTCTCGATGAACAGGACCCCCGTTTCGACCGTAGCACTCCAACACAAGTTGGTTTCCTTTGTTTTGCGGTATCCCACACCCGTCCCGATCAACGGACCCCGTTTCGACCGTAGGAGGTCCAACACAAGTCCATTTCCTCCGTTTTGCAGTAAGCCAGACCCCTCCCAATGAACAGGATCCCGTTTCAAACATGGCTAGTCGAACACAAGGCCGTTTCCTCCGTTCTGCGGTACGCCAGGCCTCATTTCCATCGGCTGTTCCGTCCAAGCCCTCCCGATGAACATAACGACGCATTCCGTTCTGACCCAGCCGGTTGGCTCCCCATGAACACGATGACGATGTTGTTTCTCTATTCTGACCCAGCCATGTACACGAGCCCTGGCCGTACGTATGCACGAGTAGGCGTTCCAGACCCCGCCCGTATGTACGTACGTGGCCATATTTTCTTTCTTGCACATTGGCCGTTGTACGTACGTGTAGATGCTACGTGTGCGCCTCTACTACAGCATGTGCGCGCCTCTACATCAACCAGAATGACAACGCTACGTACGCTTCGACCAGGTGGGTCTCGACTATCAGGCACTTCCTTGCGTGCGAAGATGTAGCTGGTGGGTCCCAGCAGTCAGCGGGGCGAATCATTTTTTTTGCCCGGATGCACTTCCTTGTGTGTGAAGATGTAGCTGGTGGGTCCCAGCAGTCAGGGGGAATTTTTTTTGCAAAATTGGTGGCCCGTCCGGTGGGTCCCTGCTGTCAGGTGGAGGAATAATTATTTTGCGCGTAATAAGGAGGCACTTCCTTGTGGCCGCCGTGGACCCAGCTGTCAGACTCTCGATGTACAGTACTCTTCCAATGGAAGTCGTTCCTTGACCACGTTGACCACGCCGCGCCAAAAGCACCAGGGCGGTGGACGACAGCGAGGCCTAGGAAGGGGACGACGCGAAGCCGGGGAAGATGCGGCAGTGGAAGCCCGCGCGGAGAGGAGTACAAGGGTTCACTGGTTCAGCTGAAGTGTGAGGCTGCCGTCGCCGCAGGGCCTGGCGAGCGGTGGGAATAATATGGGGCGGTAAGGCCTCCGCGGCAGCACAACCGGCCACGGGAGGCAGGAGCATGCGGCACGATCGGTGCTGCTTTGGGCGGCTGGAGCAAGAAGACCAGAGGTTGAAGAAGCACTACGGCTGTAGGATGGACATCGTACGGTCACTAGAGCTAGAGTCATTCATATTGACTAAGTTGACAAAGCCCTCCGTCCCCGTCAACTTAGTAGGCCCACAAGTCAGCCTCCCGCCAAGGAGGGTCCCAGCTAGCAGTGGGAGTATTCATTTTTGTGTGCATAATAAGGAGGCACTTCCGGTGGGTCCGAGCTGACAGCGGGGGGAACGTTTTTTTCGCGAAATATGGTGGCCCATCCAGTGGGTCCCAGCAGTCAGAGGGGAAACGTTTTTTTTTCACGAAATACGGTGGCCCATCTGGTGGGTCCCTGCTGTCAGGTGGAGGAATAATTATTTTGCGCGCAATAAGGAGGCACTTCCTTGTGGCTGCCGTGGACCCAGCTGTTAGCCTCTCCACGTATAGTACTCTTCCGATGGAAGTTGGTCGTTCACCACATTGACCACGCCGCTCTGAGAGCACCATGGTGGTGGACGATGGTGAGGCCTAGGAAGGGGACGACGCGGAGCTGGGGAAGACGCGGCAGTGGATGCCCACGCGGAGAGGAGTACGAGGGTTCACTGGTTTGGCTGCGGTGTGAGGCTGTCGTCGCTGCAGAATAACATGGGGTCTGGGTGAGTGGAGGGGTGGCCTGGCTAGCGGTGGGAGTAGTAGGGGCGGTGAGGCCTCCGCGACAGCATAGCCATCCACGAGAGGCAGGAGCAGGTGACACGACCGACGCTGCTTTGGCGGCTGAAGCAAGAAGACTAGAGGTTGAAGAAGCACTACGGCCATTGGACGGACATCGTACGGTCACCGCAGCTAGAATTGTTTATATTGACTAAGTTGACAAAGCCCTTGGTAAATGTCAACTTAGTAGGCCCACATGTCAGCCTCCGAAATGGTGCGCCCCAGATGTCAGGGGAAGGAATTATTTTTTGGGTAGCCGAAGCTAGAATATCCGAGATTGAAGAAGAAGCACGACATCCGTTGGATAGACATCCAACGGCCACTGCTGCTAGAACCGTGTGTTGACTATAATAAGTTGACAAAGCCTTGCATACGCGTCAACCTTTTTTAGGGGACGCGTCAACTTAGTAAGCCCACAAGTGTGTGGC
Source organism: Triticum aestivum (assembly GCF_018294505.1). NCBI lineage: Eukaryota > Viridiplantae > Streptophyta > Magnoliopsida > Poales > Poaceae > Triticum > Triticum aestivum. The sequence goes on along the minus strand of NC_057813.1, from coordinate 575,970,422 downwards.
AGAGAACTTATAGCCCATTTGCGATTTGTAAGAATGTACAACCCATTTTTGAATTCTAATGGAATTTACTACATCCCATTTACAGTTTGTTAAAAGTACATCCCATTTTCTCGCTAGGACAACGATTAATAATTTCAACCAACCATTCAAGACAGAATTCAATAAAATTTCCCGCATTTTGATGGGATCCGAAATATTATTATCCCGAAATTTCTAGTCAGATTAAATATAAATTTTTATTACGTAAAAATCCAACGAAACATTGCCCGCACAACAATTAAAAATTAAGATTTTCAAAATCCACAAATAATATTTTATAAACTAATTTCATGTTTGGTGCATTTTTTATAGTTACTGCCCAGTTTTTATAATTACATCTCATTTATTATTTTTTAAAGCCCATTTTCATGTTAAGCCTAATGCATCCCTCCTAGGAAAGATTTGCAGCCCAGCGGGGCGGAGAATAACAAGTTGACCTTGCTTGGGTATTCCTCAAAAAAATGTATAGCTGTGCTAGCCATTTTCATCTTGAAAAAAATTAATATCTGGGTTGGATATCTAGCCTGGGCTAGAAGGGCCTCAACTCGCCCAGTTAATACCCTGCTCTCCTCTAAACAATAACGAAAGCATCACCAAGAAAAACTCTGCAGTGCTCACGCCTCAAAAACACAAATACTGCTCGAGCTGCTTGGTCCCAGCTGTCGGCCGCACCTTGTGCAATTCTCTCGTTTATATTGACTACATAGGTTGACAATGGTGTGGGACCGTAATGTCAGGAAACCAGGAGGAAGCAAAAAAAATATAGTTGTACATAATAAGGAGGCACTTGCGTACGTACGGCTATGGCCCTACTGGGTCCGTACTATCATCCAGTCAAAATAAAGTCATCTCCTGAATCCTCATGTTCGTTGACCATGATAACAATGCTCGGCGCCACGGCGAGCACAACAACTCAAAGGACAACGGAGAGGGCCTCACGGGCCCTATGGATGGTCTGATACATCGCCCGCTGCTCATTCAGGAAGCCAGGATCATCAGACACCTATGAGCACCTTCGAGAGACTGAGACGGCATGAAATGGTAAGGCCGCGCTTGGGAGCTCTGGTTTATTTCATACATGTATTAAGATACAAGTGTAATTTACTCGTAATCGGAAACAACACGTAAAATACAGGCGTAATGAAACCGAGGGCCTGAGGTCTGTAAGTAAAACCGGCGGGTAACGCTTGTAATTTGAGAGGCCAGTGTATATTTTACTACTAGTCAAAATCGACCAACCAAGCGCTTCGCCCGAGACCATCTGCTTTTATTTACAAGCGTTAGTTTTACAAGCGGTTTTGGTTGGAAAACGACGATCCAATCACGGTCTAAGATGATGAGTTGGTCGGAAGATCATATGGTTTCACGTCTAACCTACCCGACTTGTCGTATAGGCTATGAATGAAACATAAGACGATGAACTTCTTAAGCACGAAAACAACAGAAGAGGATGATCTTCTTAAGAAAGAAATCACTGGCATTAGATCAACATGCAAAACAATACGAAGCATTATTCTCAGGAGGCACGGTGAACAGCTCGTGATGTCGCATGCCACAACATTCCAAGCTCAACTTTGCAATCAAACACAAGGCCTGGCATTACATAGACAATATTCAGAACAAACTCTTAACACAGGAATATCTCAGCATAGTAACTATGTACTTCTAAAACTGAACACAGGAATACGAGAAAACAATCGACGCTGCTCACAGCAAAGGGCGTCCCACTCAAAAATATCAAATGCATGTCTTCTGGCACGCGTGGTACACGACCTCCATAGGTAAACAACCGCTACATGCGTTGAAATTAGCACGTGGGCTACCATTTCGTACAGAAATGAGCTCCACCGTGTACCCGTGCGGGTGTGGCTGGGCACGAAGCGTGAATACGGGCACGGTGCACCTATTCTCTTCTTGTTTACGTACACCACCTACGTGGTGTTGTGTGAGAGAGATACAGACGTAGAGAGATATAGTGTGTGGGTTCGTGAGAGTTTTTTTTGGGGGGGGGGGTCAATCAAAAAATGTAACATATGCAATGTGTGTGAAATAGAGTCCTAGATATATCATATACAGAGAGGGGGCGATCCACAAGAAGAGAGTGGAGGTATCATCGGCTTGAGGTGTCCATAGAATCGAAGATAGGGATGATGCTTGTCTGTGTGCGCGCGCGACCAATAAAGAGTGCCATCGAATTTGTGTGTGCCCATGTCAAAGATATAGAGTGGTTGGCCTACTGGAACGTGAGAGGGGACATGTGCAGTTTGTCTCTGTGGCATGGATACCTACCTACAACGCTCAACTATCGGTGTGGGGGATGGGGGGAGGGAGGCCTAATTAACTATAGAGGTACAATGGCTGGTATATGTGTGGAGGAGGAGAGAGGCCTACCTCATGTATTAAGGGAGATTGACCGGCATCCATGCATATGTGTAGGAGAGGAATAATGTTGGGAGATAGACAGAGCTAGAGTGTTGGAGGGGGTGGTAGTGGAGTTGCTTCTAACAAATGGTGGGATAGGCTTGCTAGACAAATGGAGGGCACGCCTGCAATATCAATAAGAGAGGGGATGGCTGCCTGTCTGTGCACGTGCGTGTGAGAGACAGGTCAGGAGGCATGCACGAATGATGAGGGGGGACGACATGGTTGTGGTAAGAAGACATAACTACATAGGAAGATCAACCATCCTTTGTCAGAGAAAGGAGAGACATAACTTGTGAGGTATGTCGATCGAGGGGGGGGGGGTAGTTAAAGTCGACCTAGGTATATGTTGGGAGATCGATCGTTATACATGCATGTGTGTGTTAGAAGCAAATGAGGCATGGGCAGAAGGATAGAGAGAGAGAGAGAGAGAGAGAGAGGGATGCATCTAGGAGGTGGTGCGAGAGGCATACTATATCGAGGGGGAAGGAGTGTGCGAGTACGAGATCGACGAAAAGAGTGGTGGGAGTGAGGCATGGACGGTGATAAGAGAAGAGGGGAAGCTTGTGTTTGTGCTAGGAACACCTGGCTAGAGAGGCATATCGATCAATGTGTGCCGTAAAGAAGGAGCTGGGGGCCTACACACACCATGGGTGAACGACCTAAAGTGAAAAGATGAATTTGCGCGATGGAGCTAGAGAATGTTGAGGGAGGGTGAGAGGGATGCGGGCGTGTGCATGCACGAGAGAAAGTTAGCACTAACTACAAAGATAAGAGGATTGTGTGGGTGTAAAAGACGAATAGAGATCATATTTCATTATAAAAAGAGAATTTGGATATTTGAAGAATTTATCATAGTGTTTTAAACTGACGCATGTGTGAATATATATAACGGTGATACACATGGTGTGGTTATGAACATGTTATACTACATATAATATATTTTATCTCTACTCTAATAAAAAAATGGAGTTGTTGATGATGGTGTGCCTGCCATCCTGCAATATAGGCCGTCCGATTTATATCTGACGGATAGGAAGGAAACTATGGCAATTTTGAAAAAAGATACCCACAGCCCTCTCCATATTTGCAAATTAGGCCTCCCCTTGATCATGTTGATGTTCTGTGGAATGCATGGGCATCTTGCTAGTACTACGTATAATATATAGAACATTGATTATAATTTGGGCTAATGTGTGGCTTTTGCAGCTCAGGTCTAAATACTTGTCATAATGTAGGGGGTGGCCGGGGCACTATACTTTGTGTGATAAAAACGGTGTACATATGGAACATGGTTTATATTATGAATATATAGTTAATACATCGAATGTACTATTATTTGGAATCAACATCAAGTGTATTCAAAACATGGAATTCGAGTTCATGTAGTACACATAGTTCATATCTATCTCTATAGTAATCATGTGGTGGGTTATTAAGGTAATACACGAATTATGGTTGAAGTTGGCAACAATCATGATTGTAGATTCTTATTGAAATAGAGAAATGAATTCAAATTCAGTTCGAATTGCAGCGGTAATACAGACATTTGGAATGCACTAAAATGTTGGTATGAGTAGGTTACATGCATTATACAGCAAGCGAAATTTTTTAATTGGACATAACATGAATTCATACTCCCTCCTTCCATCTATATAGGGCGTAATGCGTTTTTAAGATTGCCTTTGACTATTGAGAAGATTAATAGTACATCACTTGCATAATGTGAAAATTATATCATTGAAAGCTCCTTTCACACACGAATTTAATGTTGTGCTTTGTGTAAGTTGCATGTCATATATTATTGCTCTAATACTTGGTCAAAGTTAGCATCGAAAAGCGCATTAGGCCCTACTTAGATGGAAGGAGGGAGTAGCTTTGAATAGCATTTGTATAGTAAAACGGGGCAAGACTCTCTCTTTGTGTGGTATCAGTAGTTTTATTTTTTTGTTTTCTTTTTGGTTGAGGGAAGTGCGAATTGATTTGGTACGTACAAGTACAATATTACATGTTAGGCTTGTCCCTAAAATTTGTCCCGCGCCTTGTTATATCCCGAAAATTCAGATATCGTGCTCCCAAAACTGGTGCCTTCACAACCCCCGCCTTGCTATCCAGAAATTACAACGCGCGCGAAAACTCCTTCCAGCTTCCAAATTCCGACACATGAAATCCCCCTTCTAACCCTCAGCCAAAAGGGCCGCTAGTTCAAATTGGTGGGGGGTACTTTTGTAACACACCCTACATTTTGGACAAGCGCGTCCCTAAGTCATGGTTCACCCCCTCCCACCACCTCCTTTTCGCCATTCGAAATCCCAGGCCGCCATAACCTCTCCGCTCCAACCACAAAAACCCACCCTCCTCCGTCCGCCACCTCACCGCTGCCCAGCCGGCCTCTTCCCCGATGATGTCATCCACCGCAACAGCTCGACGTCCCCCGTCCACCTCCCCGGATGAGGATCCGTCATCCATCTTATCGTCCCATTAGTTCAGCCGCCCCGTCCTCCACCTCCAAGGAACTGCTCCGACGATCGCCTCGTCTATCGCGGCTGCTCCATCCCCACAGTGCCGCCTTAACCTACTCCACCGGAACCGTAGCATCCTCACCGACTCCTCGGACAAAGCCGAGGCCTACTCGGCGCCACCAAAGAGGTTGTACACTCATCGCATCACACCTTCTCCTTAACTCGACCTCCCGGCGCCGATGGTGCTCCATCCCGCACCCCCATGGAGCGGATACCTTGATGCCAGCGCCGCAGGCGACATCTCCACGACAGCTCTCCCTTAGAGCGAGGCCCCTTCGACGGTGGCGTCCATACAAGCCGGATCTGCTGCTGCTGATCCGGCTCTTGCTCGCTCGCTCGCGCTACTACTGCTACTCCGGCTCTCGCTCGATTGCTCACTCGCCCAGCTGCTGATGCTGCTCTGGCTCTTGCTCGCTCGTGCTGCTGCTCTGCTCCGATTTAGCTACACTTCAGTCGACTAAATCGACTTTTGGGTCAGTTGATTTTCAGGGGGTTGGCGGGGGGGGGGGGGGGGGCTCGCCGGAGTTAAGGAAGAACCACCCGCAGTGGGGATGGGGGCTCGCCGGAGAGGTACCCTACTATCTATCTTAGGGTTCAGGGTGGGGGGCGGGGGGCCTAGAGGGCTGGCGGGGGCGATGGTGGACCGACGGTGGGGAGTTGTTTCCGGGCGGCGAGGCGGCGCTGGGGCCGGCAGTTTGGTCGATGGTGGCTAGAGGCTCAGGGGGGGGTGCAGGTTGAAGATGAACTACATGCCCTACCTAAACTACATGTCAAGTGCCTTTCTGTTACCATTGCATTCAGTTTCGACAGTAACATTCAGATTCCAGAGTAAATTTCAGTTTCGACAGTTAAGTTTAGAGTCAGCAGTCTTTACCTCATCTATTGTAGTCAGGTGGTTTTTGGTGATTTAAATTTTACATCTATTTTACATCATCTATTGGAGATGCTATTAGAATCCCACTTGAGATTGACGATGTCTGTCTTGTGCTGCGTCAACCTTGATGTCTTACGTCTCACCGGAGCTGCTCCAACGACAGAACGGTCCATCACAACAGAGCAGTGCCCTGGATGCCGTCTACATATTCCTCAGATCTTCCTCCACACCTCCGATAGCCACCTCTACCTCAACTACTTCAGCGACCAACCCAATGATGCTGAGGTCGACACGGCTACGGCAAAGAGGTTGTACACTTGTTGGATCACTTATTACTATATATTCATGTCGATCCATTAGGGCTATTTTGGTTCAACGGAAAAACATAGCAATAGAGAATTTTCCAATGGCACTCTACTATTCAATTATTCATGCATTTTTTTGAAAGGAATGAAGCAAAACATCCACCCGGACCTAGTTTTCAAAATCCTATGCATGAAAACAAGACCAAGTGCATTATTGACAGAGTAACATTCTAATATCTGGTTCACCTAGGGTATGCCTATGTTGTTCATCTTGGGTGGGAAACAAATAGTAAAGCAATCATCATCTGTCTTTTTTATTAAATTAAAGCAATCATCAGCCTGCTATCATTATTTTTGGATCCATCCACTGGTTGTTACCATCACCCTAAATTTCTGCATGCTCTCCTTACATAATCTCATCATATTTTTTTCGTATGCATGTCAGATATTGTACACAGTCATGCTGAACATGTAGAGAAAAAGAGAAGAGTTTTGTGCAGCAATACAATGTCATGCAGACATCGCTCCGTGGTGGGTTCAATGGCAAACCCTCCCCACCCCTCTCCAGATTGTAATCCAGAGGAAGATATCTATTCTGAGGCGGATTCAGATGCCGCTGACCACTCCTATTTACCCCCCAAGGTGTTTGCTCTACCTTGGCATGATGATCTTAGTCATATCATGCATATGTTGCCTTGCAGTGCCTACTTTTGACACCATATATGTCATCTGCTTAGTTTAGACATGTTATGTAATGCCACATGTTCAGTTTCTATATCATATATGGGAATTATGCAGTCTCATGTCTTTTAGCCAGCCATAATATATGTGAAATGTGCAATGCCATCCTGTTTAACCAGGCATCATATATTTGAATGATATCTTGCCCATCCTTTTCTTCATTACATTTCCGTTTGTCGACAATGTTTGTACATTAAACTACTCTTCCTGTGAATCAGCCATTTGGGTGGGAGATGGAAAAATCTGGAGTGAAAACAAGGCCTTCAGATCAGGCAGTGCTACCTGTCGAAGAAGATCTCTTGTTGGGTCCTGATAGCTCATGAGAGATGGATTCAGAGACATATGACCAGTCCTATTCCCCCAGCGAGGTGTATGCTCTAACTTGGCACGGTTATACTGCTCATATCATGCATATGGTGTCTTGCATTGCATAGTTTAGACATCATATACACAATATTCAACACCATGTTCTTAGTTCAGACATAATATAAAATCCCCCCTGTTTAGCATATAAATCACATATGTGAATTAAATGATGCGATCCTAATTACTTAGATAACATGTAGGTGAATTATGTCATGCGGTCCTGTTTAGTTATTCGTCATATCTTTGAATTATGTTATGCTATGCTATCCAGTTAGATAGACATCATATATGTGAAATTATGTCATGCTATCCGTTTTAGTTAAACAATATACATGTCAACTATTTCATGCCCTCTTTTTTCCACACTATCTATTGCATTGCATCTATCTCTCATACAATGTATGTACATTCAACTATGTTTCCTGTTTATCAGCCATTTGAATTGGAGCGGGTGATGCCAGTATCTAGCGGACTAAAAACACGGTCTTCAAATAAAACAATGCTACCTCTTGGTGGAGATAACACCCCAGTTGTACATGCACGAGAACTAGCCCTACCACACATAACCCAAACTCTCACAGATTGTACCCCTACTGCGATGGACAGAGAACCAGCTTCACCCAATCTAACCCCAACCCCAACAGATAGTAACCCAGTTCCTGTTGACACATCACCATCTCCACCACAGAGCTCCCAAACAAGAGCACTTAGTAAGGCAACTCCAGTGCCCAAAGGGCCAGTACTACCACGACGAACCCCAACTCCACCAGTTAGTACGCCTATTCCTGTGGAGGAAGCGCAACCAGCTAGTCATAGTTTAGCATCTATACCATTTGATGTTGTTAAATCATATGTGCGTATCTTCCCATCTTGGAAATATTATATTGAACATGAAGGAAAATGCCAGTTGCAGGTGTTTGTCCAGGAGTTATGTGTAAGTAATGTTATTCATGGCAATTACTTTACTTTGTCCCATACATCTTACCTCCATGATGATTATAATACAACAAATTTTCGCATTTTGCTCTATAGAGAAGGATCAATTTGGAAACTCGGGATGAGGTAACCTGTGCTAATACCTCTGCTCTCTTCAAGAATGCTTGGTGCAGTATCGGAATTACTTGAAGAAAACGTACTACACCGGCAAAGAAACTCATCAAATTCCCTTACGTTCTCCTGAGACACATTTACTGCACGATGACTGGGAATGCCTTATTCTGTACTGGTCCCGAACCAAGAATGTGGTAAGGTCTATGAGCTCATTTTATATTTTTAAGTACTATATTCTTGCGTCTTACTGTACTCTATTCATGTAGAACAAGTGCCTAAACCTGAAGAACAACTGTTCTAATTTAAGATTCCATTGCTATCATAGTTCAAAAAAGCGCTAGGCATTAATTGTGCGTTTTACCACCGCCTTGCGCTTTACTGACCAAAGCGCATGCTTATGCGCAGTTATCCATAGATTAAGCATAGTTATGTGCAATGCGTTTTGCCAACGCCTAGAGCCTAGGCGCACTTAAGCGCTCGCTTAGGCACGCCTTTTTTAACTATGATTGCAAACGTCATGCTGCTTTGCTTTTGTATCACTGTATTTACTCATACAAACTTATTTTTAAATTGAAGGATGCAATCGAAACTCCAATGGCACATCAGGTATGTTCACGCATGTTTCTTTAACAGGTTTGCTCTTATCAATAGCTCTGTTGATTTCAATTTCAATTGTGTATATAGTTGACTTCTCATATCATGCACATTACTAGCATCACAACAGAGCCCATAGTGTAGACCCATGGTACCCATCTGGAATCTTGTCGTGCCATGTAGTTTCTCATGCTTTGTATTCTTTCACTGCTGCTTTGTCTTGAACTGATATGATTTGAACCGTGTCTCTAGTTTGATTTGTCAAGACAATGCAGTGACCATAGGACATAGATATATGTTTGTTTGATGCTTTTATTATGTACTAGTACTTGGCAATAGAAGACTTGGTAGTTTAATCCTGTCCACCTTACTAATGAACTGGTTCACCGAAATGAGGTTCATATACTAGTACATGCTACACCTGTTATGTGTCTGCTTGCTTCTTCTTTAGAATGGTGACAGAATATTGGGGAAGAGTGCCTTATTAAGCAATGGTAAACAAAGTAATGCAGATAAGGTTCGGGATAGTGACACATCCTTGTTGGTCTCCAACAAAGCTGATAAAACAACTAAGGAAGACTATCTTGAAGACAGTGAGACAACCTCAAAGTCCAGTCTTGGTTTAGTCTTCGAGTTAGTAGCCACTACCGCTTGCACAAGCTATTCAAACTCACTGTCTAAGTTAGTTCAGTTTCTTGAGTCTTAACTACAAGCTGAAAGACATCGATCAACTGTGCTGTGACAAGAAGCGGAAGGACTGCAGAAGTCCTTGGAGGATTCAGATGCATACTTTCTGGTGCAACAGCAAGCGTTGGAGGATTTTAGCACCAAGCAGGACACAACTAATAAGCTTGCTACGCTTATTGCTAGCATGGTGGATACCCAGGATAACGTATCTTGAGCTCTTCTAAAGTTGTTTAAGTTATGCTCTTGTTTTGCTGCCGTGTTTATTTGCACTGGTGGCCAATTTTGATGACCCGTGTATGTAATATGCTGCTTTGTTCCCTATATTTGCACTGGTGGCGAACTTTAATGCCCAATGGATGTAATATGTGTAATAGCGGTAATAGGCTAGCGTTAATTGCTTGCTTATTTATTTTCTTATTGTCTTGTTTAGTTGTTTGCTTGTAGTCACTACAGTTCTTTTTCTATGTTTTTCTAGTGGCCACAATAACCTATTTTTGGTAACTAGGCCAAAATAATCATGGCAACACACGGACTGTTATAACCATGGTCCTCTTGCGGTCCGTATGATCCATGGGCCTTCTATGGGCCGTAGGATCCATTGGCCTTCTACACGAGCCATAGGATCCATGGGCCTTCTACGGGCTGCAGGATCCATGGGCCTTCTATGGGCCATATGATCCATGGGCCTTCTACCGGCCATATGATCCATGGGCCTTTATGGGCCGTAGGATCCATGGGCCTTCTACAGGGCGTATCATCATTTCGCCAATCATGGGCCATACTATTCGTGGACCATAACGGGCCGTTAATAGGCCATATTTGATAACTCTATGAAAACATCCCAACGTTTTTTTGACATGAAAATGGCCCAACGTATGAACGGGCCACAAACGGGCCGACTGTAACCACGGGCTGAATTTGGCCCACAAGCGGAAAATGACAGTAACGGGCCGTAAGTAACCGAATGCTGGAAATGATCCCAAGAATAAATGGGCCCTGAGAAGGCCAAAAGATAACTTGGGCTGGAAACAACCCAACGGAATAATGGGCCGTTAATGGGTATAAAGTGATACACTGTTCATTACGGGCCAGTTTCACCAGGGACCGTTAATGGGCCAAGAGTTACAAAGGGCCTCATATGGGCCGAAAGACGTCATGGGCCATACATGGGCGGGAATTTAAAATAGGCTGGAGTCATATTGGACGACCCAGATGACGCTACTGGGCCTAATTTGGAGAGGTCGTTGTCGGTGTCAAAACCGGCGGATCTCAGGTAGGGGGTCCCAAGCTGTGCATCTTAGGATCAATGGTAGATGAACACGGGATTTTACCCAGCTTCGGGCTCTCTTGATGATATAATACCCTACATGCTGCTTGATTGACTATAATGAATATAGGGGTTACAAGAGTTGATCTACCTCGAGATCATATGTTGTGGTCTAAACCCTAGAGGTATGATGAGTAATGTCATAATAATCCTCTATCGACTAGCCTAGCCTCGGTTTATAGAATGTACCAGAGGCCTAGGATAACAAGAGTCCTAGCGAAATACGCCGGTGGGGGAGGAGTCCTTGCCTTGATCACCAAGTCTTGTGGAATCTTCCTTGTATGCGGAAACTGTCCGAACCGGCCCATGAGTATACAACCATGGGGGTCCTCTGTCAGGACCCTGACTCAATGCCACACCGATCTAGCATGTAACACATCATATCACTTTGCGGCCTCACGCACGGTATTCCCACGGGTGCCGCCTTACCTGGCCCGGGACCGTTTGCGCCTTTTGGCTCACGTATATGATAGTGTCGCTAGCATCCATATGACAAAGAACCCGGGCTGACATGGCTAGTCGTGAACCCAAAGTGGCACTAACTTACAGGGACAGGCATACATGACCCAGCAACGAACGCGTCGGTCATCAGCGAGTGAATACAGGCTGTAGCACTGGGCTAGCAGGACTCCGGTGAACCGGGCTGTAGCGGGCTAACAGGACTCCGGTATTCATCGCGTGACATTTCCCCGAAGGGACAGACACAGGAACGAAGAAGGACACATGCCGGCCAGCCTAAGTTTTCCGGAGCAGTAGCAAGCTACCATGGCTCGGTGGAAACACTAGGAGACATTTCCCGGTAAGAGAGGCTACCAAGGATAAACAACTAGGTTGTCAGATCCCACACATACCAAGCATTTCAATAACATACACACAATATGCTCGATATGTGCAAATACAACATGGCATCACAACATGACTCTACGACTCAAGTATTTATTCAATAGGCTCCGAGGAGCGAGATATTACAAACATGGGTCTCATGACCCAACAATCAGAGCATACAAGTCAAAGCACATGCGGAAGCTTAACATGTCTGAGTACAGACAACTATAAATGAAAAAGGCTGAGAAGCCTGACTATCTACCAGATCCTGCCGAGGGCACAAGATCGTAGCTGAGGTAACAAGCTAAACGTCGAAGTCCACGCGGAACTACTAGCGAGACTGAAGTCTCTCTGCAAAAACATAAATTAGGCAAACGTGAGTACAAATGTACCCAGCAAGACTTACATCAGATCTATCTACATATGCATCATTAGCAACAAAGGGGGTGGTGGAGTTTAACTGCAGCAAGCCAGCTTTGACTCGGTGGCTATCCTGAACTACGACTGCAAGTAACTCTTTTGAGGTGGCGCACACGAGTCCACATATTCACCATATCAATACACCACTATGGATCCGCTCCCGTCTCCCTACGAGAACGCCATCCATAGCACTCACGCTTATCTTGCGTATTTTAGAGTATCCACTTTCACTTGTCTATGAACTATGCAAGGGGTCCAAGTTTCCATATCCGAGGAATCCGGCTATTCGAATAGATGATGTTAACCCTGCAGGGGTGTACTTCTTCACACACGCTCTCGCCACTTATCGCCCTGTACACGTCATGTACCTCGGCAACCTTCAAGCGGAAGCCGGGCGAGGGAGTCGGCCACGACCTGACTAACCGAACAAGTCTCTAGTCCAGGTTTATCGCCTATTCGGGTTCCATCCGCAAGGAGATCCGGCCGGGGTGTCGCTCACGGCCCCAAACGATGTGAGCAGGGTTCCCAAGCCCACCATCCGGGTGCTACTTGGTACACCGGGCCACTGTGCCTAGTCTGTCCCAAGCCCACCTGTACCGGGTGCCACTTGGTAGACTACTAACACTACCTACAAACACCAGAAACTAGTTGCAACTCCTGGACAGAGATCAAGTTGATTAATAAGTCGAGAGGGGTCGAGCTTACCGGAACCCAATGTGTGGTAGTAACTGGTCATGGATCACAAACACAGAACTCAGTTCCTGAGGACGGCTGCAATGAGACAACCCACCATGTACTCCTACATGGCCTCTCACCGCTACCTTTACCAAATCGTGTTCACACACTTAGCTCTCACACAGTAGGACATGTTTACACACCTCTGATTCATCCCCGATGAATCAGACCTGACTCAACTCTAAGCAGTAGCAGGCATGACAAACAAGCATGAATGAGTAGGCACATCAGGGCTCAAACAACTCCTACTCATGCTAGTGGGTTTCATCTATTTACTGTGGCAATGACAGGTCATGCAAAGGATAAAGGGGTTCAGCTACCGCAGCAAGTAACAAATATGTCGTTGTTGTCCTAATGCAGTAAAAGAGAGCAGGAGCGAGAGAGTGGGATTTTATCGGAATGAACAAGGGGGTTTTGCTTGCCTGGCACTTCTGAAGATAATATAGCTCTTCATCGGTGTCATCGAACTCATCGTCGAACCACGTCTATCGAGAGGGGACAAACACCGGCAACAGAGAAGAACACAATCAATGCAATGCAACAATATGATGCATGAGTGTGACATGGCAATATGATGTGGTTTGAGCTAATGCAACTAGCAACAAAGTTAAATGAAGTTGGTTTGAACCCTAAGTTCAAAATCAAACTCCATATGTGATTATTCAAATGCCATTTAATTTGATTTGTGCTAAACAGCAGCTATAAGTTGTTCTAACATGCATGAAAATGGTACAGATGGATAGATTGGATTTTTCTGATAATTTTTCATATATAAATTATTTCATTTGGAGTTACGGTTAATTTTCTATGATTTATTGAAGTTTTAGCTATTTCTGGAATTTTCCTGATTATAATAAATCCAGAAAATGATTTATGGCGTCAGCACCACGTCACTGTGACGTCAGCAGAGTCAACTGGGCGTCCCAGGTCAAACCTGACGTGCGGGGTCCACACGTCAGTGACACAGGAACTAATCCCGGTCAAACCCAGCGCTGACTGGGGTTTGACCAGGGGTGGGGCCCACTGTCAGTGGCTGTAGGTTGATTAACTAGCTGGGTTAGCTCCTAATGACGGAGCCACGTCAGCTCCCGCCGGAGTTTCGCCGGCGACGACCACAGAGCACGGCGGGGGCACGCCGGACTTGTGCTAGGGCATTGGATTCGCGCGCTGAGGGCACCAGGGCATAGCCCTCGCTCTTGCGCATCCAGAGAGCCAAATGGGAGGGGCTGGGGTGGATCATGCTCGCCGGAGTCGAGCTCGTGGCGGCGGCCGGAGCTACGGGTGGTGCGGGGTTGGCGCTGCGGCTTGCAAACGAGCCGGCTGTCATGCTAGTTCTGCTCTACGGAACGTTGCGAGCGCAACGGGCGCACGCACGGGACCAAAAGGTCACCGAGGCTTCGCCGGCGACGAGCGCGGGCGGCGGCGGGTTTCGGTCGTTGGCAAGGCGGCAACTACGGCGTGCAAACGAGAGAACGGAAAGGGGGAGAAGGAAGAGGAGCTCACGGGGAGTTGGCCGGTGCAGACGACGGGGCCGGTGAAGCGTCGGAGCGAGCGGGACGGCGAGGCGGATCTCCGGCGGCCGTGGAGGGGGAAAACGTCGGGGGCGGCGTTCCGGGGCTCTTCTGGTCGCGTGAGACGACGAGGAGGACGAGGGAGGACCCGCGGAGCTCGAGGGCGTGTCGGAGAGGCTTCGGGATGGCTGCGGCCGCGCGAGCGCTGGTCGGCGGCGACGGGCTCCGTTCGGTCGCGGGAGGGAGAGGGAGCAGAGGGGGATAGGGACGGAGGGAAGGAGCGAGGAGAGTGAGAGAGGGAGCCAGGGGCTGCGTGGCGTCGCGGGAGGCGACCAGGGGAGGAGGAGGCAGCCAGGCAGGGAGGAGGTGGCCGGGGCGCGTGGCCGCGCGTGCCGGGCGCGTGCCCGTCCTCCTGGCAGGGAGGAAGACGACACGGGGAGGTGGCGGTGGTGGCTGGGCCAGGCCTCAGCCACAGTGCCGGGCCAGGTGGGCTGAGAGGTGAGCGCCAGGTAGTCCTTCTGCTCTCTCTTTCTTTCTCTTTTCTATTTTGTGCAGTTTGTTTTGATTTAGTTTTAGACACTAAATCATTTTTTTATAAATTCTGTAGGTTTTTATGTGGCTTGCTAAAATATATACAAAGCCACTCACAAACTTCCAGAATTATTGGAGTCAGATTTAATATATATTAAATATAAATCCAAAGCAAATAGTTATTGGATTAATTCAAATGGCCAAAATAATTATCTCTGTGACTCCAAAAATATTTATTTGAATTTTACCTCTTACCAATATTTCTATAGAATAACAGGAACATTTTCTTGGACTCATTTGAGAAGATTTAAATGTTGGTTATTTTTAGAGGTTTCCTGCGGCTTTTTGAAAATTCCTCAATTCAAATTTCATTTGAATTTAAACATGATGCACACATGGAAGCAAGCATAGGTTAGGCCAGAACTAGGGATGTGACAACTCACCCCCACTAAACAAGAATCTCGTCTCGAGATTCAAGCGTAGGGTAAGATGAAGGGGAAACACAAACTAGTATAATCTTCACGATCCAGGGTGCACTTCATAAGAGCGTTGATTCGATCACCATCTTTGTCTCGACGTCTTGCTCTGAGAACTCCAACTAGCATGACAACGAGAGGGAAAGAAAGATTCTGGAAGGATCGATCTTCTCAAAGGTCGAACAACTCAGTATCAACTCATGGAATAAGACATTGAAACATCTCTCGAGCTGAGACATGAAGCATACATCTGAAGGAATGGAGTGAGATAGATGACGAGGGTTCACTAGGTAGACAACAATTCCACACTTAAGAAGGTGGTGAACGGTTGTCAACGTAGCGAGGAGTTAAGTTGCCATGATACCACAACGAGGCACCTTAAGGATGGTGACTTGTAGATAAATCCCCTTAGGTGGCAAAAAGAATTACTTTTGATTCCGAGATCATTGAAACTCTTTATACCAGCCTAAGGCAATTCTTGAGTGATCGTTTGGAGGGGTTCGGTAGAATGGCATACTCGAACTTGGATGATGTAGATTACCTTGTTGAAGACAACGTAATGGATGAATTTGCTTACCACCGGAAATGGAAGGGACCCATGGTAGAATGGCACATTGGCGGTGCAAGCTGGGAACAAAATGCAAATGCTGGGAATGATTCTGGTAACTGGGGAAGAACCCAACAATAGAGAGTGAATTCACTGTTTGAAAAGGTCATAGCATTGCCGAGGAAACTGAGAGGAATCCCAGTTAGAGCCGATGATAACACGTAGTGCTTGTGCGTGCTCTCAAGAACTTGAGCATTTCCACAATCATCAAGGTTTTACCAACATCCGTGTCAAGGATCCTGGCAACACAACATACTACCATGATGAACTAACGATGGACGATGCAGATGCAAAGGAAGATAACACTTCTCAGATTTCACCCTTAGCGAGGCCAAGGAAACAAAATCTGGATGATCGACCGAGAGACATTTAGCACTCCGCTTCTAATGTTCTCCTTGATGTGCTAGCGTATCCCATTCATTGAAATGGTTTGGTATCTAGAACATCAAGTAAAGGTCGGACTTCAGGAACACAAAAATCCATAAGGAACAGCTAGGGAGTAAATCCTACAAAGTCCTTATGGGGAGGTGGCCAACTTTCTCAATCAAGATACTACAGTAATAGGTCTTCCGGCTGGGTGTGTTGGCCATGACATCCACTTTACCGGTTACAGAGAGACCATTATAGTTCTTGGGAAATGTTCCAACCATCATATCTGCCTGAGATTCAGATCTGGTTGGTGTCAGGACATTCCAGACTCATCAGGTCTAGGAAGAAAAATGAAAGTTTGCAACACAAATCGACGAGATGACGTTGCGAGATTCTCAGGGAATGAACTACGATAGCAAGCTCCAAAACATGAGCTGGTTCTGCTACAAACATGTGAACACGTTGTCCTAGACCAAACATTATCACATGGTAGTCTTACAATAAAACACTACCGAGTTCAGGTGGGGAACCATAATCGAGGATATTGAAGTCCTTGCATAAGGCATGCTCTTAAGAAGGAACTTCCTTTCCTTGAGCAAATCAATCAGTGGCTTGGTGTGCTAGGGGATACATATGGAATGAAGATGATCAGTCTTTCAGACCATAGAATACTTCGCACATGCATGACTGACTTGGGATGATTCTAGAGGAGCAAAAACAAACTTCCTCGAATTCACGGCGGCAACTTACATCAAATGCACATGAATGAGAGAAAGTCACTTCTTACATCCGACATATGCTTCATGAGCTAGCATGAGGAAATGCTTCCAAAAGTTTCCAATACTAGCTTAATGTTCAACAAAATCATGGAGGAGACAAGGATGTTGTCGATGGGCTCAACAACAATTCATCCAGATTCCCATGGAGATGGAATTCCATAACTATGTGAACAAGGTGATAGTATTGGTCAGACCCAAAAGATATAATGGTGTATGCTCAAGGAAAATCCATGAGTAAGTCAGCATTACGAACATCGCTGGTTCTGATTTGATTTGAGAATAGCCCATACTTAAATCAAAGTTTTTATAAGACAATAGGTCCAATAACTGATCACAGGGACCAATCACTGAAGATATCATCATTCTTCAACTCACACAAACACAAGATATCCCTTTGGAAACGAACTAAGTTAGGCAAGCTTTTATCTTCCAACTCTCCAAGTTGTTGTCTAGCTTAACCAACTAGCTCAGGGGTATCCAACACCGATCTTGGAGAGAGGGTGGTTCACAAGAAACCAACTTGATCACGAGCTCAACATAACAGTCAGGGGACAACCTGGTAATACTTCCGAGAAGATATTCGGAAAATCACGAACCACCGGTATGTTACTAAGCTCGAGAGAAATCTTTCTTTTCAGGGCAAGATGATATGATCAAATGAGCGAGGACTTGACAAAATCCTAACTCATCAATCAAAGAGTGCACCAGGAAATAAGGACTAGGTAGCACAATCAATCTTAGGGCGATGATTCAAAAATCAACATGCTAAGAATGAGGTTATTGTCCATTAACTACCAAGCAACAAGGTTGCTAGGAGTATTGAATTCACACATCACGATTCACTTGTCGGCATTCCGGTTGCGACAACACGACACCGAGGAATGAATAATGATGGCGAGAGTATCACTACGTCAAGAAGTCACAAGGGCTGGAGCAATTCTCATGAAGATCCTGACATAAAGGGGGTGATACTCCAGGGTAGAACAGAACAAAAACTGGTTTAGTATTTGATCTGTGGAGTACAACTGCTTTGACCCAATCCTGAATATGGATGAGGTACTGGAGTTTGTTTCTCCTAGTCATTCCGGAATAGAATGGCTTGACAGACCACAAGAGTAATAGGCATCGATGAACGAATGCACACATAATCTTGACTATCAATTGATAGACGAGGGTCAGAAGACAACTAAAGAGGGACAACTCAAAGGAACATACGATTTTCTAAGTTGGGGATGCATGGTTTAGCATGTCGAACGAAGTTCAACATATTTCTTCCGGATAACCCATGCAAAGAGGTAGGACTGGCAGAGTCACGATTTATGAATGGAGAACTCCTCAAGAGTACTCTAATTGAGATCTTTTGATCCAATAACTTCTGCCTGAATGGTTCATGGTATTTGGAAGAAGGAAATACCACGGACCTCGAGGACTATCGCAAAGGTTACTAATAACCTAAGGGAGCTAGCAATTACTACCAACATGAAGTAAGTAGGGTGAATCTCGGGTTCAAAACCCAGGAATAGAATACCTATTACTAAGTAGCATCACGGGATGCTTACGAGAATGATGGCCAGAATCATCACACTGGGACACGAATCATGGCTAGATTACTAGATGATCCCCTAGGACACCTAGGGTCATAATGATAATTCCAACATATATGTCGAGGTAAAAGAATACCTCAACTCAACAATTAGTGTGATTAACTTGGCCCAAAGGAACATCAAAACCAGAGGGAAAGGATTTTGCAAATGCATCAGACTATTTAGAAACCTGGGATGACTTGGACAGCATAACGGTTGTAAATGCTCAAAAAGATTTGAAACATTCACAAAAATGGTGGCATAACCACTCAGAAGCACAATATCAAGGTTTGGAGATCAACAGTTAACATACAGAAGTAATAGGAACTGAGACGAGGCTTAAGTCCAACAATCTTATAAGTCTACGGATTAGTAACACGTGATCCTGATAGAAAGAAGAGAAGGCCTAGTTCTTAACCCCGTAGGAAAGATAAGATGACTCAGATCAGAAGGGCATGAGGTATAAGGAGTAAAAAGAGCCTTACGTTCCATCCCACAATCAATTCCCTTATATAACTAAAGCATTTCTAGACTCAACTTCGACCAGTTTGGCTTGGTAATCCTACAGGCAGTCAAGCTCTGATACCAACGCTGTCAGGACCCCGATCCTAAGTCACACCGATCTAGCATGTAACACATCATATCACTTTGCGGCCTCACGCACGGTATTCCCACGGGTGCCACCTTACCTGGCCCGGGACCGTTTGCGCCTTTTGGCTCACGTATATGATAGTGTCGCTAGCATCCATATGACAAAGAACCCGGGCTGACATGGCTAGTCGTGAACCCAAAGTGGCACTAACTTACAGGGACAGGCATACATGACCCAGCAACGAACGCGTCGGTCATCAGCGAGTGAATCCAGGCTGTAGCACTGGGCTAGCAGGACTCCGGTGAACCGGGCTGTAGCGGGCTAACAGGACTCCGGTATTCATCGCGTGACATTTCCCCGAAGGGACAGACACAGGAACGAAGAAGGACACATGCCGGCCAGCCTAAGTGTTCCGGAGCAGTAGCAAGCTACCATGGCTCAGTGGAAACACTAGGAGACATTTCCCGGTAAGAGAGGCTACCAAGGATAAACAACTAGGTTGTCAGATCCCACACATACCAAGCATTTCAATAACATACACACAATATGCTCGATATGTGCAAATACAACATGGCATCACAACATGACTCTACGACTCAAGTATTTATTCAATAGGCTCCGAGGAGCGAGATATTACAAACATGGGTCTCATGACCCAACAATCAGAGCATACAAGTCAAAGCACATGCGGAAGCTTAACATGTCTGAGTACAGACAACTATAAATGAAAAAGGCTGAGAAGCCTGACTATCTACCAGATCCTGCCGAGGGCACAAGATCGTAGCTGAGGTAACAAGCTAAACGTCGAAGTCCACGCGGAACTACTAGCGAGACTGAAGTCTCTCTGCAAAAACATAAATTAAGCAACGTGAGTACAAATGTACCCAGCAAGACTTACATCAGATCTAACTACATATGCATCATTATCAACAAAGGGGGTGGTGGAGTTTAACTGCAGCAAGCCAGCTTTGACTCGGTGGCTATCCTGAACTACGACTGCAAGTAACTCTTTTGAGGTGGCGCACACGAGTCCACATATTCACCATATCAATACACCACTATGGATCCGCTCCCGTCTCCCTACGAGAACGCCATCCATAGCACTCACGCTTATCTTGCGTATTTTAGAGTATCCACTTTCACTTGTCTATGAACTATGCAAGGGGTCCAAGTTTCCATATCCGAGGAATCCGGCTATTCGAATAGATGATGATAACCCTGCAGGGGTGTACTTCTTCACACACGCTCTCGCCACTTATCGCCCTGTACACGTCATGTACCTCGGCAACCTTCAAGCGGAAGCCGGGCGAGGGAGTCGGCCACGACCTGACTAACCGAACAAGTCTCTAGTCCAGGTTTATCGCCTATTCGGGTTCCATCCGCAAGGAGATCCGGCCGGGGTGTCGCTCACGGCCCCAAACGATGTGTGCAGGGTTCCCAAGCCCACCATCCGGGTGCTACTTGGTACACCGGGCCACTGTGCCTAGTCTGTCCCAAGCCCACCTGTACCGGGTGCCACTTGGTAGACTACTAACACTACCTACAAACACCAGAAACTAGTTGCAACTCCTGGACAGAGATCAAGTTGATTAATAAGTCGAGAGGGCTTGGAGCGCCGGAGCCCAATGTGTGGTAGTAACTGGTCATGGATCACAAACACAGAACTCAGTTCCTGAGGACGGCTGCAATGAGACAACCCACCATGTACTCCTACATGGCCTCTCACCGCTACCTTTACCAAATCGTGTTCACACACTTAGCTCTCAACAGTAGGACATGTTTACACACCTCCGATTCATCCCCGATGAATCAGACCTGACTCAACTCTAAGCAGTAGCAGGCATGACAAACAAGCATGAATGAGTAGGCACATCAGGGCTCAAACAACTCCTACTCATGCTAGTGGGTTTCATCTATTTACTGTGGCAATGACAGGTCATGCAAAGGATAAAGGGGTTCAGCTACCGCAGCAAGTAACAATATGTCGTTGTTGTCCTAATGCAGTAAAAGAGAGCAGGAGCGAGAGAGTGGGATTTTATCGGAATGAACAAGGGGGTTTTGCTTGCCTGGCACTTCTGAAGATAATATAGCTCTTCATCGGTGTCATCGAATCACATCGCCGGTACACGTCTATCGAGAGGGGACAACACCGGCAACAGAGAAGAACACAATCAATGCAATGCAACAATATGATGCATGATGTGACATGGCAATATGCTGTGGTTTGAGCTAATGCAGCTAGCAACAAGTTAAATGAAGTTGGTTTGAATCCTAAGTTCAAAACCAAACTCCATATGTGAAATTCAAATGTCATTAATTTGATTTGTGCTAAACAGCATCTATAAGTTGTTCTAACATGCATGAAACCAGTACAGATGGATAGATTGGATTTTTCTGATCATTTTTCATATATAAATTATTTCATTTGGAGTTACGGTTAATTTTCTATGATTTATTGAAGTTTTAGCTATTTCTGGAATTTTCCTGATTATAATAAATCCAGAAAATGATTTATGGCGTCAGCACGACGTCACTGTGACGTCAGCAGAGTCAACTGGGCGTCCCAGGTCAAACCTGACGTGCGGGGTCCACACGTCAGTGACACAGGAACTAATCCCGGTCAAACCCAGCGCTGACTGGGGTTTGACCAGGGGTGGGGCCCACTGTCAGTGGCTGTAGGTTGATTAACTAGCTGGGTTAGCTCCTAATGACGGAGCCACGTCAGCTCCCGCCGGAGTTTCACCGGCGACGACCACAGAGCACGGCGGGGGCACGCCGGACTTGCGCTAGGGCATCGGATTCGCGCGCTGAGGGCACCAGGGCATAGCCCTCGCTCTTGCGCATCCAAAGAGCCAAATGGGAGGGGCTGGGTGGATCATGCTCGCCGGAGTCGAGCTTGTGGCGGCGGCCGGAGCTATGGGTGGTGCGAGGTTGGCGCTGCGGCTTGCAAACGAGTCGGCTGTCACGCTAGTTCTGCTCTACGGAACGTTGCGAGCGCAACGGGCGTACGCACGGGACCAAAAAGTCACCGAGGCTTCGCCGGCGACGAGCGCGGGCGGCGGCGGGTTTCGGTCGTTGGCAAGGCGGCAACTACGGCATGCAAACGAGAGAACGGAAAGGGGGAGAAGGAAGAGGAGCTCACGGGGAGTTGGCCGGTGCAGACGACAGGGCCGGGGAAGCGTCGGAGCGAGCGGGACGGCGAGGCGGATCTTCGGCGGCCGAGGAGGGGGAAAACGTCGGGGGCGGCGTTCCGGGGCTCTTCTGGTCGCGTGAGACGGCGAGGAGGACGAGGGAGGACCCGCAGAGCTCGAGGGCGTGTCGGAGAGGCTTCGGGATGGCTGCGGCCGCGCGAGCGCTGGTCGGCGGCGACGGGCTCCGTTCGGTCGCGGGAGGGAGAGGGAGCAGAGGGGGATAGGGACAGAGGGAAGGAGCGAGGAGAGTGAGAGAGGGAGCCAGGGTCTGCGTGGCGTCGCGGGAGGCGACCAGGGGAGGAGGAGGCAGCCAGGCAAGGAGGAGGTGGCCGGGGCGCGTGGCCGCGCGCGCCGGGTGCGTGCCCGTCCTCCTGGCAGGGAGGAAGACGACACGGGGAGGTGGCGGTGGTGGCTGGGCCAGGCCTCAGCCACAGTGCCGGGCCATGTGGGCTGAGAGGTGAGCGCCAGGTAGTCCTTCTGCTCTCTCTTTCTTTCTCTTTTCTATTTTCTGCAGTTTGTTTTGATTTAGTTTTAGACACTAAATCATTTTTTTTATAAATTCTGTAGGTTTTTATGTGGCTTGCTAAAATATATACAAAGCCACTCACAAACTTCCGGAATTATTGGAGTCATATTTAATATATATTAAATATAAATCCAAAGCAAATAGTTATTGGATTAATTCAAATGGCCAAAATAATTATCTCTGTGACTCCAAAAATATTGATTTGAATTTTACCTCTTACCAATATTTCTATGGAATAACAGGAACATTTTCTTGGACTCATTTGAGAAGATTTAAATGTTGGTTATTTTTAGAGGTTTCCTGAGGCTTTTTGAAAATTCCTCAATTCAAATTTCATTTGAATTTAAACATGATGCACACATGGAAGCAAGCATAGGTCAGGCCAGAACTAGGGATGTGACATCCTCAGCCCAATCTAACTGATCGGGGGACGACGTGGTGAGTACCCCCTAGTCCAGGACACCGTCAGTAGCCCCCTGAACCGGTCTTCAAGTTGGGGACGCTCCTCGATTCTTCCGAACTGTTCTTCATCTCTAGTCGTCGGTCTTGAAAACTGGTTCAACAAATCTTCTCATCTTCGATCTTGAGGATCGCAAAGTAAATCCGAAGAGTTTATATGTCGGGTATCCGAGGAGCCCCTTTAAGTTTCCGGCCTTTATCAATGCCTTGTTATTATTATGCCGCACTTCAGGTTTGAAGTTATTCCCGGGCGGCAGCGTCCTCTTGCGTCCGAGCTCCAACGCCGGTTTGCATTCGAGGTATCTTTTGCAGCCAAGCACCAACGCCGGACTGCTTCCAAGCTCCAACGCCGGAATATATCCAAGCTCTAATGTCGGACTATGTCCAAGCTCCAACGCCGGACTGTATCCGAGCTCAAACGCCGGACTATGTCCAAGCTCCAACACCGGACTGTATCCGAGCTCCAACGCCGGACTATGTCCAAGCTCCAACGCCGGACTGTATCCGAGCTCCAATGCCGGACTATATCCGAGATGTCACAGATCATCTGGGTTCAAAAAGTTGAAGGAGTTTAGCCGAGCTTAATGCTGGAAATGCCCTCTATGGAGCCAGCCACTGGCGCCCAAGCTTAATGTCGGGCTGCTTCCGAGGTGGTGCACCACCCCTGACTGCAGGCTGATTTTTTGATTGGTGCAATTTATTCTCTGCTGAGATATATAGCCAGTAGCCCTCAAGGTATGTGCGTCGGTCTATAACCCAAGATGCACCTAAAGGAAAACATGAAACCGCTGATCCTAGTTGCCCCTGAGACTCAGGTCGATGCGCGAAACTGGCCTGAGGATCAATTCCTAGCTCGGCAGCATACATAGGAATAGAAACGCGGTGTGCAAAGTCATCGAGACTCAGGTTGGGTGCGGCCGACCATCCTGAGGATAATAATCTCCTCGAAAACTATACTGCACTTTAAATCTTCTGCATTGGATAAGCAATGCAGTAGCCCCCGAGACACTGGTCGGGTTGCGACACCAGATCAAGGGATCGATGTACCCCTTTAATATTTGTAAATAATAAGCACGAAGCCCAGTAGCCCCCGAGCCTTAATGTGGGCACGGGTGGCCGAATTAAGGATCGATGTCCAAAGTAAAATCACAAATTATGTGTAATGATTCTATGTGCCCAAGTACTTTGCATCATCAATGCTCGCATCCGCATTGTACAAAACTTTGTTGATCGGACATCGGCTTGAACCTCCTCGGCTAGTAGCCAGGGAGTGTTTGTCCCACTTTATAAAGCCTTTATGAGGGCAAAGATTTGTGGCAAACAAGGCAATCCGACCATACGGTTTTATAAACAAAGGTACGCAGAGAGACATGTTATATTATTGTTTAACATAAGAAACATCGTCCAAAGAAAATAGTCCCACTATCGGTTCCTTTCTTTGGGTTGTCATGCTAAGCATGATCATGAAACCTCAGCTCCGATCAATGTGGGAGGAAAATACTGAGGATTTAGTTCGGGGAAAGCTTCCAAACTCTATGGTCTAAATGAACCCAAATTTTCACTTCCGTTGCGACCGTTTATAATCTGGAAGTGGCCCATCGTCGGCTTCTACCCCCTTGTAGATGCTATGTAGGGTGTTTCCGAAATAACAACACAACCCTTAGCCAAGGTCTCGGTGCCCGAAGGCGGTTGTGTTGGCGGAAACGAGGCAATCAGATATGCGGGCTTTATAACTTTCACTTAGTCATAGGAGGTTAAAGTTGGGAGGCCAGCAAGTAGCCCCCCGCTTAGTGTTCGGCGACAGCCGAGGTCAAGCCGTAAACACTTCGGCCAATGTTATGAATAGCCCGTCATTTAATACAGTCATTGGACTGCTGACCAGTTTACGCTTATTGTGATGGTCACTTTTCGGCTTTCTCCACTAGGGTGCTCAACCATGCGAGCCGGAAGCACAATCGCAGTGGTTCTCCCTTTGCACACCTAGACGAACAAAGCGGAACATAGGAGGCAAGCACAGGAGCCGGGCAACCCAACCATTGACCGAAGACACAATTCGAAACTGATACATATATAGCAATATCCGAGAATTTTTGCCGAATCTCTAAAGGTGTCCGGCATTGCACTATGAGACTTATGCGGAAAACACACAAATAGTTTAAAAGTGCCATAAACTTGGAAAACCAAGAAACGTCAGTAAAAACTTGATGTCCGAACAAGATCAAGTGTTCGGTGCCAATCCGAAAATTGGTCTTAGAGAAAAAATTGTGCTTCTGTCGTGCTTTAACATGACACATCCTATCTCAAGACTTCAAGCGGGTCAGCCTACGGCTTCAACCTTCTATCCCGAAGGTTGATGAGAGGGAAATCGGGCTATTGACCACACACTTGCGTCGAAAAAAGGAGTGATAGAAAAAAAACTTTGCAACGACTAGGAAGAAGAACACTTATTATAAAACAGCTCATATAAATTTAACAGCCCCCAAGTGACTTGGGTAAAAGAATGAATGTATGTACCGAAGTACTTATATCATATCTATGTTCACCCGAACTTTAAACGCGTCTTAACCGACCGTCAGCTTCTCCCTCTTTGGTCAAGGACCAAAAAGTGTTATGTACTCCACCTGTCGAGAATATCGACGGTGTTTCCGATAACCAGGCAATCAGGTCATAAGGCTGTAACATACAAAGCGCGCTCAGGGAACTTATGCTATATTACTGACAAAGTGTAAGAAGCATCTTTGAAGAAAATAGTACCCCCACCGATACCTTTCTTCGGTGCTCATTGTTAATATGAGACTTGTGCAATAGATTTTTTGTACTCATGAGTTCCGTTGTGTGCCGACCATAATTGAATAAGAATAAGAGCACTAGCTTTCGGCTTCACCCAGTCTGAGGTCAGAGCTCGGAAGAACCGGTCATGACAATCGCAGAGGTGCTCCCTTTACTCCCTACCAGAACAATCGGGAACATAGGGGTAAGCACAGGAGCCAGACAACCCAGCTTGCAAGTCGCTTAGGTCAATATGGTGCATATTGTGGCGTAATACACGAACAAGGAACAAAGCCTTACAAGTATAATCATATGCAAGAGGAAAAGCTCCAGCAAGGGAGCCCCCAATTAAACGGGGTATTTGAATTTGTGTGTCACAAACAAAGTTTGGACAGGGAAGTTTTTCACAAGCAACTTTTTGCCAAAAAAGTATAATGCTTGGTCAAACCGAACAAAATTTAAAACTGAAAGTACTTGAGCATGAGAGCGACTTAGCTTAGTTAATGTGTTCAACATTGATGACACGGTCCAAGCTTGATGCGGGATAAGGTTCCAGCCACAAGGTTGGTCCCGAGGTGGCCGAGCAAAGAGTTCGGCACCCCCAAAAGATGAAGCCCCCGACTGCGGTAATGGCGCAGGTCGGCGTGCCAAGGTGACAACACAATTCGGTCGAAGGAGGCGACAATGCGGCTCAGTCTGAGTCAATTGGCTGCATAGAAAAAATAGTGCAAACCAAAAAATAATGACAAATAAAGATAATAATGTATATTAAAAAAATTCTTCTACTTATTTAATACAAGTGAAAGAAATAATGAAAGAGATGTGGCCTGAGTGTCAAGGTCAATGTCGATGCAGGGCGTCGGCGTGACGCAATGAAGGCGTGACAAAGCCCGAATTCACAGGTCGGTCCGAGTTCCGGATACGGTGTTCGCCGAACTATGCACGGAGACTGACCGAACCACCACGCAATCGTCGCTAATGCAGCCATCATTAGATAGACCTGTGTACACATGATGGAACAAAGCGGAGTAATAATTCCTTGGAAAAAATAAACCCGAACAAGCAAAAATTGCTGGGATTAATAGCACCTGGTTTATTTGTTGTAGCGGTTCGAAGAAAGGTTACTCCCAAAATTGGGACTCGATCCGTACACCCATTGCCTGATAGGTGATGAAGCGATTGCATGGCGATCTTGGCAAAGGTTGGCTCGCCACGGCGAAGCCCGTGGTCCAGCTAATGTGATGAAGCTGGTCGGCTGGTGACGCCGAAGTCTCTGAAGTAAGTTGGTGAAGAGATGGCGAAGTACTCGGTCTAGCCGAGGTGACGGAGCAGGTCGATAAGGAGACGTTGTAGCTGCCGTGTCAGCCGGGGTGTTGAAGTAGTCCGGCGTGAAGGACATCGGCTCGATGAAGCAACAGTTTGGCCATGCCGATGCAGGTCGTAGCTTATGACGTGATCAATGCTGGCTTGATGAAGTGACCGTGCGGCGATGCCGGTGTGCCCGCTCCGTGTAGTCCATGGGGCAGAGATGTTGGTGATGATTTATCCTTCGCGATGTCGAACTATTGTTCGGCTAGCCGAGATGATGATCCGAAGAAGTTGAGCTCGACTCAGCAAAGCGACGACGTGTCTAACGCGGGTCGGCCGCCGTGGAGTGATGTTGTCGGGCTGGTTTGACACCGGCGCGACGGTGAAGTTCGTATTGCAAGAATACTTTTAATACTACTGGGATGTGTTTGAGAATAAAACACAACACCCCAAACGAAAAATCCTTCAAAAGGGATGTCCGAGATCCCGTTCATAAAGAAGATGAATTCGGGTCGGACTCGTTCTCGCGCAGAAAACAGATCCGAAAAGTGATGCACTAATCGGAAGTTTCTCGGAGTTTGGACGGTCGGATCGAGCTGAATTTTTGGCAGGTGGTAGATATGGGAATTCCGCAGCAAATCAATGGTTGGATATTCCTAAGGACATCCAAGCTAGATGCCGGACACCATGTTCTAAACTCGTCCGGATTCTCGTCCAGATTCAACAGGGCTCCAGTATATCGGAGATTGCCGGAGATTCCTCCATCGGAACTCGACGAAATTTTTGCAGGGTTGTTGTAGACTTAATTCCGCATACTTCCACTGAAGCAATCATTTAGCCAACACTCGAGGAGGCGGTGCCGGCGGATACGAGTTTGCTATCCAGAAAAATAGCACGGTCGCCCGAGGGCAATGTTAACGTTGAGCCCTTGAGTTCCATGGATGATTCCTCCATGATCTCGATAGATATCGGAGTTGATGTTGATGAAGGCCCTCATCCGACCATGACGATCGGCGGTAGGGCGCAGTCCTCGGTCGAGCCAAGGTGACTAGTCAAGCTGGTGACGAAGAAACTGACGTTGCAGTTGACCTGCAGTCGAGCCATTGATCCTTTCGCCAATCACACAGCGGAACTCTCAATGAAAGCACCAATGTTGGTGTCAAAACCGGCGGATCTCAGGTAGAGGGTCCCAAACTGTGCGTCTTAGGATCAATGGTAACATGAACACGGGATTTTACCCAGCTTCGGGCTCTCCTGATGAGATAATACCCTACATGCTGCTTGATTGACTATAATGAATATAGGGGTTACAAGAGTCGATCTACCTCGAGATCATATGTTGTGGTCTAAACCCTAGAGGTATGATGAGTAATGTCATAATAATCCTCTATCGACTAGCCTAGCCTCGGTTTATATAATGTACCAGAGGCCTAGGATAACAAGAGTCCTAGCCGAATACGCCGGTGGGGGAGGAGTTCTTGTCTTGATCACCAAGTCTTGTGGAATCTTCCTTGTATGCGACAACTGTCCAAACTGACCCATGAGTATACGATCATGGGGGTCCTCGGCCCAATCTAACTGATCAGGGGACGATGTGGTGAGTACCCCCTAGTCCAGGACACCGTCAGTCGTAACGGGCCCTGGGTTAGCCAGTTGTAAATGGGCTATATGCGAACATGCCGTTAACAGACTTTCTATGGGCCGGCCCACCACCTTTTGACCAAGTCAAACAGGCTAGCCTTTTCACAGGAATGGGCCTCCGTTGGGCCGTGCCACGTGTCGATGTATCATAGGCGCCTTGGGTCCAATGAGTGGATGACATCTGTCCCAACGGTGAGCCGACACGTGTTTCCTCCAGCCAATGATGATTTTACACGTGGAAAATCCTCATTGGTCGGGGCTCTTAATGGGTTATCGGATCCAAAGTCGGACCCGATAGCTTAACAACGTTCCATTACGGTGGATGCCACGTGTCCTTCACCCTTGACGAAAGCACTTCTGACGCGCGATTTATCATCATGGACGTGGACATTTCCGTGATGATAATTTGCAATGTCATGGAACACTTCTACGACAGCACAGGTATGACTATCTTGATTCTATCATAAAATCGTCATGGATGTACATGCATGACACAAAACGCAACCTACTGTGACAAACACGTATCATTATGGAAGTGTATTTTTTTGTAGTGTTATGTGCAGTTCTATCTCCAGCGTGGTGTCCTCCATATGCCTCAGAGTGACACTTGCGTAGGATATGTTCCTGTTCATGCTTAGGTACACAACGTCTAATAATACCATCTACTCCTTCTTTATAAAGGTGTGGGTCATCCCAGAAGTAATGTCTTAAATCATAGGAAACTTTTGCTGGTATGTGAAACTAGGTGGTATAAATTTAGCAACAACGTAATTAGCATAACCAGCATACCATGGAGCAGTACGAGAAGCATTTATGATAGCCACTTGTTCATCAGGAAAGCTATCATCAATAGGTAGTGGGTCATCAAGAACATTTTCTAACCTAGACAAGTTGTCTGCAACGGGGTTCTCAGCTCCCTTTCTATCAATAATATGCAAATCAAATTATTGTAGCAAGAGAACCCATCTAATAAGTCTAGGTTTAGCATCTTTCTTTTCCATAAGGTACTTAATAGCAATATGATCAGTGTGAATAGTTACTTTGGAATCAACAATATAAGGTCTGAACTTGTCTCAAGCAAACACAACTGCTAAAAATTCTTTTTCAGTAGTAGCATAATTTCTCTGGGCATTGTCTAAAGTTTTACTAGCATATTGGATATCATTTAATTTCTTATAAACTCTTTGTCCTAGAAGAACACCTACAACGTAATCACTAGCATCACACATAATTTCAAAGGGTAAATTCCAATCAGGCGGCTGGACAATAGGTGCAGAAATCAAGGCTTTCTTAAGTATTTCAAATGCTTCTACACAATCATCATTGAAAACAAAAGGAACATCTTTTTATAAGAGATTAGTTAGAGGCCTAGAAATTTTAGAGAAGTCTTTAACGAACCTCCTATAAAAATTGGCATGACCAAGGAAACTTCTTATACCTTTGATGTCTTTTGGACACGACACCTTTTCAATAGCATTAACTTTAGCTTTATCAACTTCAATACCTCTTTTAGAAATCTTATGCCCCAAGACAATACCTTCATTAACCATAAAGTGGCACTTCTCCCAATTCAAGACAAGATTAGTTTCTTCACATCTCTGCAAAACTCGATCAAGATTGCTTAAGCAATCATCAAAAGAAGTTCCATACATGGAGAAATCATCCATGAAAACCTCAACAATCTTTTCATAAAAGTCAGAGAATATAGCAGTCATACATCTTTGAAAGGTAGCAGGTGCATTGTGTAAACCAAAAGGCATACGTCTATAAGCAAAGGTACCGAAAGGGCAAGTAAAAGTGGTATTTTCTTGATCCTCTTTTGACACAGGTATTTGAGAGAAACTAGAATAACCATCTAGAAAGAAAAAATGTGTATGTTTGGATAATATTTCTAGCATTTGATCAATAAAAGGTAAAGGTTAATGATCTTTTCTAGTAGCTTTATTTAATTTGCGGAAATCAATTACCATTCTATAACCTGTAACAATTCTTTGTGGGATCAATTCATCTTTATCATTAGGAACAACAGTAATACCTCCCTTCTTAGGGACACAATGGACATGACTTACCCACTGACTATCAGCAACATGATTAATTATACATGCCTCTAGAAGCTTTAGTATTTCATTTCTTACCACTTCTTTCATCTTAGGATTTAACCGTCGTTGGTAATCAACAACTGGTTTAGCGTCTTTCTCCAATTTTATTTTGTGCTGGCATAGAGTGGGGCTAATGCCCTTAAGATCATCAAGAGTATATCCAATAGCAGCACTCTACTTCTTCAGAGTTTTCAATAATTTCTCTTCTTCCTGCTCTGAAAGGTTAGCACTAATAATAACATGATATATCTTCTTTTCATCAACATAAGCATATTTAAAGTATCAGGTAATGGTTTAAGCTCAAACACGGGATCACCCTTGGGTGGAGGAGGATCCCCTAGGATTTCAATAGACAAGTTGTGTTTAAAAATAGGTCCCTGTTTAATGAATACTTCATCTATTTCCCTTCTTTCATTCATAAACATATCATTTTCATGGTCTAGCAAATACTGTTCTAAAGGATCATTAGGAGGCACGGCAATAGAAGCAAACCAATAATTTCATATTTACTAGGAAATTCTTTATCATGGGGTTGTCTACAAAATTTAGCAAAATTAAAGTCATGAGACATATCCCCTAAACCAACTGTAACAATATCTTTTTCGCAGTCTATCCTAGCATTAACAGTATTCAAGAAGGGTCTACCAAATATAATGGGACAAAAATCATCTTGTGCGGAACCAAGAACAAGAAAATCAGTAGGATATTTAATTTTCCCACACAAGACTTCAACATGTCTAACAATCCCAATTGGTGAACTAGTATCTCTATTTGCAAGCTTAATTGTAACATCAATATCTTCTATCTCAGCAGGTGCAATATCATGCATAATTTCCTTGTATAAGGATGAGGTATTGCACTCGCACTAGCACCCATATCACATAAGCCATGATAATAATGATCTCCTATTTTAATTCAAACAATAGGCATGCCAACAACAGGTCTATGTTTATTTTTAGTATCGGGTCTAGCTATTCTAGCAGCTTCATCACAGAAGTAAATAACATGCCCATCAATATTATTGACCAAGAGATCCTTAACCATAGCAATACTAGGTTCAACTTTAATTTGCTTAGGGGGTGTAGGTGTTCTAGCATTACTCTTATGAACCACAGTTGAAGCTTTAGCATGATCCTTTATTCTAACAGGGAAAGGTGGTTTCTCAATATAAGCGGTAGGAATAATAGGATCAACATTATAAGTGATAGTCTTTTCTTCAAGTTTAATAGGTTCTACTACTTTTACTTCAATGGGAGGATGATATTTAAACCACTTATCTTTAGGAAGATCAACACGAGTAACAAATGATTCACAAAAAGAAGCTACTATCTTAGAGTCAAGTCCATATTTAGTGCTAAATTCACGAAAAGCATCGGTATCCATAAAAGATTTAACACAATAAAACTTAGGTGTTATCCCTGACTCCTTACCTTCGTCGAGCTCCCAATCTTCAGAGTTGCATTTAATTCTTTCCAATAAATCCCATTTGAATTCAATAGTCTTCATCATAAAAGAACCAGTACAAGAAGTATCAAGCATGGAGCGATTGTTGATAGAAAGCCGAGCATAAAAAATTTGAACAATAATTTCTCTTGAGAGATCATCATTGGGGCATGAATATAACATTAACTTAAGCCTCTCCCAAGCTTGAGCGATAGTTTCTCCTTCGCGAGGCCAAAAATTATATATATAATTACGATCACGATGAACCAGATGCATAGGATAATACTTCTAATGAAATTCCAGTTTCAATCGATTGTAGTTCCATGATCCAATATCATCATATAGCCTAAACCATGTCAATGCCTTTCCCTTCAAAGATAAAGGGAAGACCTTCTTCTTGATAACATTCTCGGGCATACCTCCAAGCTTAAATAATCCACAAACTTCATCCACATAGATTAGGTGCATATCAGGATATAATGTTCCAACTCCTGTAAAAGGATTAGCTAGTAGTTTCTCTATCAGACCCGAAGGAATTTCAAAGTAAACATTTTCAGTAGGTTCAGTAGGTTGAGGGGCAACTCTTTGCTCTACTGGTCAGGGTGAAGATACCCCGAACAAGCCCCTCAAAGGATTATTTTCCATAGTAACAAGTGATAGTAAATTTCAGCACACTATATAAATTTTTCCTTACCAAAATCCACCTACCAAAGGCGCTTCACTCCCCGGCAACGGCGCCAGAAAAGAGTCTTGGTGACCCACAAGTATGGGGGATCTATCATAGTCCTTTCGATAAGTAAGAGTGTCAAACCCAACGAGGAGCAAAAGGAAATGACAATCGGTTTTCAGTAAGGTATTCTCTGCAAGCACTTCAATTATCGGTAACATATAGTTTCGTGATAAAGTAATTTGTAACGGGTAACAAGTAACAAAAGTAAACAAGGTGAAGCAAGGTGTCCCATTACTTTTTGTAGCAAAGGACAAGCTTGGACAAACTCTTATATAAAGCAAAGTGCTGCCGAGGACACATGGGAATTATTGCCGAGCTAGTTTTCATCATGCTCATATGATTCGCATTCGGTACTTTGATAATTTGAGATGTGGGTGGACCGGTGCTTGGGTACTAGCCTTCCTTGGACAAGTATCCCACTTATGATTAACCCCTCTCACAAGCATCTGCAACTACGAAAGAGGAATTAAGGTAAACCTAACCATAGCATGAAACATATGGATCCAAATTGGCCCCTTACGAAGCAACACATAAACTAGGGTTTAAGCTTCTGTCACTCTAGCAACCCATCATCTACTTATTACTTCCCAATGCCTTCCCCTAGGCCCAAATAATGGTGAAGTGTCATGTAGTCAACATTCACATAACACCACTAGAGGAAAGACAACATGCATCGCATCAAAATATGGAACGAATAGCAAATTCACATGACTACTTATAACAAGACATCTCCCATGTCCTCAGGAACAAACGTAACTACTCATAAATCATATTCATGTTCATAATCAGAGGGGTATTAATATGCATAAACGATCTGAACATATGGTCTTCCACCAAATAAACCAACTAGCATCAACTACAAGGAGTAATAAACACTACTAGCAACCCACATGTACCAATCTGAGGTTTTGAGACAAAGATCGGATACAAGAGATGAACTAGGGTTTGAAAGGAGATGGTGCTGTTGAAGATGTTGATGGAGATTGACCCCCTCTCGATGAGAGGATCGATGGTGATGACGATGGTGACGATTTCCCCCTCCTGGAGTGATGTTTCCCCGGCAGAACAGCTCCGCCAAAGCCCTAGATTGGTTCTGCCAAGGTTCCGCCTCGAGATGGCGGCGCTTCATCCCAAAAGCTTTCTTATGTTTTTTCCAAGGAAAAAGACACCATAAACCAGAAGATGGGCATCGGGGGGCTACCAGGTGGCCCACGAGGCAGGGGCGCGCCCAGGGGGGTAGGGCGCGCCCTCCACCCTCGTGGACAGTGGGTGGCCCCCCTCTAGTGCTTTCTTCGCCCAATATTTTCAATATATTCGGAAAATGGCATTCGTGGAGTTTTAGGACTTTTGGAGTTGTGCAGAATAGGTCTCTAATATTTTCTCCTTTTCCAGCCCAGAATCCCAGCCACCGGCATTCTCCCTCTTCATGTAAACCTTGTAAAATAAGAGAGAAAAGGCATAAGTATTGTGACATAATGTGTAGTAACAGGCCATAATGCAATAAATATTGATATAAAAGCATGATGCAAAATGGACGTATCAAATCCAAAACTTCTAGATCACGTCTACAGACTCAACAAGGCTCTCTATGGCCTCAAGCAAGCACCTCGGGTGTGGTATGATACATTGAAGGAGTTCCTCATGAAGAAAGGCTTCAAACCTGGTTCACTTGACCCAACTCTTTTCACCAAAGCATATGATGATGAATTATTCGTGTGCCAAACATATGTTGATGATATTATCTTTGGCTGTACTAACCAACGTTATAATGATGAATTTGCCTATATGATGAGTGAGGAATATCAAATGTCTATGATGGGAGAGTTGAAATTCTTCTTAGGTCTTCAAATTCGTCAACAAAACAATGGCATATTCATATCCCAGGAGAAATACCTCAACGATGTGTTGAGGAAATTCGGCATACAAGATTGCAAAGGCATCAAAATCCCTATGCCCACACATGACCATCTATGCACCGATGAAAATGGTAAAGACTTCGATCAAAAGGTATACCGCTCCATGATTGGCTCTTTATTGTATCTATGTGCATCTAGGCCGGATATTATGCTTAGTGTTTGCATGTGTGCCCGATTTCAAGCTCCACTGAAGGAATCACACCATAAGGCTGTGAAGCATATTCTTTGATATCTAGCTCACACTCCAAAACTTGGATTATGGTATCAAAGGGCTCGGCTTTTGATCTCATTGGATATTCTGACTCTGACTATGCTGGTGATCGGGTGGACCGCAATTCAACATCAGGCACATGTCATTTCCTCGGATGATCCTTGGTATGTTAGTTGTCGGTGTACTAGAGTAGGGGTACCCTAGTATCCGGAACTTGTGCACGGGCAGTTGCAGCACCCCGCGGCAAGGCTTGCCGGGTGACTGCCAAGGTCCTCCATGGTTCCTTTGGAGCCATTCAAGAACAAAGTATTCAAGCCAAGGAGACAAGGCCCCAGCAAGAGGAGCTTGCCGGGAAGGCCAACCAAGGCGTCTCAAGGAACTTGCCGCGACGCGCCATGTGTCCCGGCGAGGCCCGGTGAGCGACAAGCTTCCGGACGCGACAAGACAACGACCGCGGCAAAGCGCTTGCCGCGGCAAGCTACCACTCTGTACCTGCGCTCCAGCACATCCACCAACGTGTCGCCCTGGGGCCTTTCCAGGCGTGCGTGGCAAGAGGCTGTGCAGCCAGCGGTGCGCGGTAGCAAGCGACGCTGACAAGATTGCCATCGTGGCGAGCGGTGGCGTCCCTGACGGTCCCTTTTTGCACTATTTGGGCGACGTAGACGGGCATTTAATGCCTTTATCCCCTGCCGTCAGGGTTAGGTATGATACACTGTACAGGTAGTTGTACCAACCGCAATTCCTTCTCCATTTTTACCGTTGTCTACGTTGCCACCTGTCGGAGACCCCTTTAGCATATAAAAGCAGGCCCATGCGCAACATAGAGGGGGGTCCAAAGGCAGAAAAACACTCACGCTCGGTCTCGTTAGCAGCTAGTGTGTACTGTAGCACTCAGCGCTCCCGATCAAGAACTCAATACACTCAGACATGCAGCAGTAGGAGCATTATCTCTCCGGAGAGCTCCGAAGCTGGGTAAACTGCTCATGTGCTTCGCCTCGATCCGCTCTTCGTGCGATCTCCGCCCCCCACCGAACCGAAAGGGGCTCGGTCCGCCGGTCCCATAGGTGTTCGTGGATCAGCTTCCCCGACATCTTTGGCGCGCCAGGTAGGGGCGTTGAGGTTGTGTGAACCTGATCCGGTGTTCACACGAGCTAGATCTTCATCTTCTTCATCGACATGCCACCGAAGAAGAAGGCTTCGGCGGCAGCTGTTCCGTCCACGTCGATCCCACCACCACCGGAGCAAACGGGTGGTGGGGTAGACGCCGGCGGAAGAACGGGCATTGACGAGGGAGCTCACGGTGCTGCCAGGTCCAAGGACAAGGCTGCACAGACCTCGGCGTCCGTACATGCACCGCGCCCATCTCAGGAGGCGCAGGACCGACAGCGTCATGGTATTCGCAGGGCCATACGTTCGTTGGACCAAGATCGAGCTGGTGGATCTCGGGGTGCTCAAGACCAGCATGCACGCCAACATGCTGGCACGAGCGAGACACGGTCGCCTAGACGGGATACTGCTCCTTCTAACATAGGTTAGAAGTCCGAGCATATCCCGCTCCTCGCACCGTTCGCCACTGCCGCCCACCACTCCAACAGAAGCTTTGGCGCGAGCTCAACTGCTCCTGGATTACCCTTCAACGGCAGACAAGATCGATGAATGGAGGGCCACCATTCAGAGTCTCATCGGCTTCGCCAACGGCGACACTCCGTGGCAACCGAGTACATCGCTGCCGCGGCAGGACTGCCGGGCACCAACCGATGGCGACGAAACCGGTGGGGGTGCAACCACCATGCACTCTCCACCCCGAAGGCCAAGATCACCGACTCGCCGGATCCACCTCGACAGCGACTCCACCGCATCATCAGATCCACGAGCTCGTCGCGATCATCGCCAAGTTCTTCACGAATGACAACAAGAAGACGCTCGAACTCGCATCGAGC
This sequence comes from Triticum aestivum, assembly GCF_018294505.1. NCBI lineage: Eukaryota > Viridiplantae > Streptophyta > Magnoliopsida > Poales > Poaceae > Triticum > Triticum aestivum. The sequence goes on along the minus strand of NC_057813.1, from coordinate 575,932,835 downwards.
GCCAAAGAGAAGGGCGGCGTCAATCGGACCAGCGCGCTGGGCCCTCTGTCGACATGCATGCACCAGGGGAACCAGGCAACTTGCCGTACACGGTAGGTTGCCCTGCGTTCTCTCGTGAGCTGCGGCAAGTCCGGTGGCCCAGCACGAAGAATTTCAAGCCAGATGTACCAGAGAAGTACGACGGCAAGTCGCATCCGTCGGAGTTCCTCAGCATCTACACCATCACGGTGCAAGCTGCCGGTGGGCGGGACGACAAGATCCTGGCCAACTACTTCCCGCTGGTGCTCAAGCCCAATGTCAGATCCTGGCTCATGCACTTGCCGAACAACTCCATATCCTCCTGGGCAGACCTATGCCATCAGTTTGTCGGCGCCTTTACAGGCGGCCACAAACCTCATGGCTAAGAGAGCAACCTTCATCTGCTCGCCCAGAAGGAATGAGAGCCCCTGCGCAAGTACATTCAGAGATTCAGCCGCATATAGCACAACATCCCAGATGTCCACCCTGCCGCGGTAATCAGCGCGTTCCATCAGAACATGCAAAACCGCAGGATGCGGGAGGAGATGGCGATGTGCAAGATCAAAGACGTCAGTGAGCTATATGCCCTGGACGACAAGTGTGCACGTGCTGAGGAAGGGAGGAAACTCCCCGGAGAGAATACAGAAGCAGGAGGATCTGATAGTGAGGAGGCTGCCCGGGCAAAGAAAAACCGGCGGCGGAACAACAGGAAGAAGAAAGGCAAAGATGTGCTAGTCGTTGAGCAGTCCGGCAACGGAGGTGGCGCCAAGAAAGCCAAAGCTGGTAGCTCCGGCGGGGAGATTGCCGCAGGCACCAACTACCAGGTTGTGGCGGTCGCCGACAAGCAGGACGGCACCATCAAGCAGTACTGCAAGATCCACCGCACCAAGGGCCATGACCTCCAGAGCTGCAAGAAGGTCGAGCAGCTTGTCGAGCAGCAAAAGGCTGAATACGAGCGACGCGACAAGGAGAAGGCCTAGGAAGGTGCTGGAGGAGCCGGGAAGAAACGTCCCGGCCGAGGAGGACGCCGCGGCAAGGCCAAGCAGCGGCAAGGAGATAGACCTCCCCGCGGCTGCGACAAGGATGAAGATGACGACGACGATGAAGATATGGATGATGACGAGACCGATGAGCAGGAGTTCCAGAAAGCCACAGAGGTCCTGTGCGTTGACGGCGGTGCTTCTCTGCATACTTCACACCGCCAGCTCAATCGGTGGGTGCGGGAAGTCAATGCGGCAGAACCACCCGTCGAGTCACGCAAGCCTCTGAAATGGTCCAGCACGCCTATCATCTTTGATATTGAGGACCACCCTGATCGCATAACTGCGTTCGGGTGCTTGCCGATGTTGGTTTCACCAACTATCCGCAACCTCAAGGTCACTAAGATGCTAGTTGACGGCGGGGCCGGCTTGAACCTGATCTCCTCCGCGGTACTCCAGAAACTCCAGATCCCTGATGGCGAGCTCGAAGAGACCGGCACATTCCAAGGAATCAATCCAAGAAGGAGCAAGCCGAAGGGAAAGATCACGTTGCCAGTGACATTTGGCAGCGAGTTGAACTTCAGGACTGAGAGGGTCACTTTTGACATTGCTGACTTTCCATTGCCTTACAATGGGATACTCGGCCGTCCAGCACTCGCCAAATTCATGGCAGCCTCTCACTATGCATACAACATGCTGAAGATGCCAGTCCCGATAAGTGTCATCTCTGTCCCTGGCGACAAGAAGGATGCTCTTATCTGCGCCGACAAGATCTACTGGGAAGCAGCAGCCGCAACAGATCGCAAGTCACTTGCCGTTGAAGCTCCCGGGGCGAAGAAGAAGACCAAGTCCGGCAAGAGTTCTGATGCCCACTCCGGCAAGCGCACCTCTTCGGAGTGCTGCGCTACCGTCGAGGACGCACCATCGAGCTCCACCGGCAAGTGTAAGAAGACAATGGCAGCTCCACCAGAGACCAAGAAGGTGTCCGCCAAGGAGGATGGCACTGGTGGTACCTTCACCATCAGTGCCACTCTCGACCCTAAATAGGTAAGCGCGCTCGTTGCTTTCCTACGGGCGAATGTCGACGTATTTGCGTGGCAACCGTCTAACATCCCCGGTGTTCCCAGGAAAGTAATCAAGCACCATCTTGCCGTCTGTCCTCATGCACGGCCCGTCAAGCAGAAAGTTAGGAAGCAGGCAATGGAGCGCCAAGAATTCATCGCAGAAGAAATCAAGAAATTGGAAGCAGCAGGCATTGTCAGAGGAGTGCTCCATCCTACGTGGTTGGCCAACCCTGTAGTCGTGCGCAAGGCAAACGGGAAATGGAGGCTTTGTATCGACTTTACCGATGTCAATAAAGCTTGTCCCAAAGACCCATTTCCCTTGCCGCGCATCGACCAGATTGTTGACTCCACGGCCGGATGTGACTTGCTTTCATTTCTTGATGCATACTCAGGATACCATCAGATCTTCATGGCAGAAGAGGATGAGGAGAAGACCGCATTCATCACCCCATGACGCTTTTGAGCCGCAAATGCACAGAAATGTGGAAGCCTACATGGATGACATAGTGGTCAAGAGCAAGGACAAGGCGACTCTGATTCAAGATTTAGACGAAACCTTTGCAAATCTGCGCAAGATCAACCTCAATCTTAACCCCGAGAAGTGTGTGTTTGGAGTCCCCTCCGGCAAGCTTCTCAGGTTCTTCGTGTCTCAGCAGGGAACTGAGGCCAATCCCGACAAGATCAAGGCCATTGAGCAGATTGAAGCACGAAAGCGCGTCAAGGATGTACGAAGACTTGCCGGTTGCGTAGCTGCTCTCAGCAGGTTTATCTCTAGGTCTGCTGAGCGCGCCCTGCCATTTTTTAAAATATTGAAAAAGGCAGGTCCAATGAAATGGACTCCGGAAGCAGAGGCTGCACTGCAGGACTTAAAGAGATACATGTCCTCCACTCCAACACTTATCGCACCTAAGCCACAAGAGAAGTTGCTGCTATATATAGCGGCAACCAATCAAGTGGTTAGTGCTGCGTTAGTAGCGGAGAGAGAGGCGGACGATGAGCCAGCAACCACGGCAGATGCATCCAGCGACAAGCAGGGGACTTCATCGGCAAGCTCTGGTCCCGACAAAGATGGATCTGCGCAGGCGCGTGAGAAGATGCAGAAAAGAATGGTGCAGCGCCCAGTTTACTTTGTTAGTTCCCTTCTGCAGGGGGCTAGGTCAAGGTACTCTGGTGTGCAGAAATTGCTTTTCGGCCTTCTCATGGCCTCGAGAAAGCTGCGCCATTACTTCCAAGCACATGAGATCACAGTCGTCACTCGTTTTCCGCTGAAGAGGGTACTGCAAAATCCAGAAGCAACAGGCAGGATTGTCGAGTGGGCACTGGAACTGTCAAGCTTTGGCCTCAAGTTTGAGAGCACTTCGACTATCCAAAGCAGAGCATTGGCGGAGTTCATAGCAGAATGGACGCCAATACAAGATGAAGAAATTCCAGAAACGAGCATCCCTGTCAAGGAAGCAAGCAAAGAGTGGCTGATGTACTTTGATGGTGCCTTTTCGCTGCAAGGCGCCGGTGCGGGCGTGCTACTTGTTGCACCCACCGGAGAGCACCTCAAGTACGTAGTCCAGATGCACTTTCCCAAGGAGCAAGCAACGAACAATACCGCAGAGTATGAAGGTTTGCTTGCCGGTCTCAGGATCGCAGCAAACCTTGGGATCAAGAAGCTCATTGTCAGGGGTGACTCACAGCTTGTCGTCCGCCAAGTGAACAAGAATTATCAGAGTTCGTTGATGGAAGCTTACGTTGATGAAGTGAGAAAGCTAGAAGAGCACTTTCACGGCCTACAGATGGAACATGTTCCAAGAGCTCAGAATGACATTGCCGATGGCCTGTCGAAGTGCGCCGCACTTAAGTTACCTGTGGAACCAGGGATCTTTGTGCTCAAACTGACTCAACCATCTGTAACGCCATCAACAGGACAGAGCAAGAAGAGGAAGTTGATTTCTGGTGACTATTTTCCGGCAGAGCTCCCCGAAGCCGCCGCCAAGAAGGTCGTCAAGATCAACACCAAGGGTGCTGAGGAGCAGTCTTCTCCGGCAAGCCCTAGGGTTTGTTCCGTTGAAGCAGACGCTCCCGACAAGTTTTGCTCCGGCAAGCTTGCCGGGAAACGTCAAGCTCCGGCTGAGCCGCAGGTTCTCGCCGTAGAAGCGGATGTTCCCGCAGCAGCAGATGTGCCTTTAGTCCTTGTTGTCGAGCCGCAAGCTCCAGCATGGGCACAGCAGATTGTCCGTTTCCTTCAGACAGGAGAACTTCCCGAAGAGCAAGAAGAAGCGGAAAGAGTAGCCCGACAGTCAAGTATGTACCAGTTTGTCGACAACACACTGTACAGAAGAAGACTCAACGGCGTGAAATTGAAGTGTATTCACCGGGAAGACGGACAAAAGTTGTTGGCAGAGATACATGGAGGCATATGTGGTCACCACATTGGCGCAAGAGCACTTGCCGGCAAAGCGTTCCGGCAAGGTTTATTTTGGCCGACAGCCCTCCAGGATGCAACTGCACAAGTAACCAAGTGTGAAGCATGCCAGTTCCATTCCAAGCAGATACACCAGCCAACTCAAGCTCTCCAGACAATCCCTTTATCCTGGCCATTTTCGGTCTGGGGGCTCGACATCCTCGGCCCCTTTCCCCGAGCTGTCGGGGGCTTTGAGTACTTGTACGTTGCAATCGACAAGTTCACAAAGTGGCCAGAAGTGGAAGCAGTGAGGAAGGTGACAGCACAGTCAGCAGTCAAGTTCTTCAGGTTAATTGTTTGCCGCTTCGGGATCCCTAACAGGATCATCACCGACAACGGCACGCAATTCACGAGCCGCACCTTCATGCAGTACGTCCAAGATCTTGGCGCCAAGGTCTGCTTCGCTTCTATTGCTCATCTGAGAAGTAACAGTCAAGCGGAGAGGGCGAATGCTGAAGTGCTGTGCGGGCTCAAGACCAGGACTTTCGATAGGCTGCGCAAGTGCGGAAAGGACTGGATTGAGGAGCTGCCGGTGGTTCTTTGGTCGGTCAGGATGACGCCAAATCGAGCCACTGGCCAGACACCTTTCGCTCTAGTCTATGGAGCAGAGGCAGTTCTCCCCACGGAACTCGTATACGGGTCACCTCGAGTGCTCGCTTATGATGAGCTTGAGCAAGAGCAGTTGCGACAAGATGACGCGCTGCTCCTTGAGGAGGACTGTCTTCAGGCCGCTGTACGAGCTGCTCGATACCAGCAAGCTTTGCGCCGCTACCATAGCCGCAAAGTTAATGCCAGAAGTCTCGAGGAAGGCGACCTTGTTCTTCGGCGCGTTCAGTCCGCCAATAATTCCAACAAGTTGACGCCAAAGTGGGAAGGCCCTTACCGGGTGAAACGAGTCACTAGGCCTGGCGCTGTCCTCCTTGAGACCGAAGATGGCATTCCTGTGAGCAACTCCTGGAACATTGAGCATCTTCGTAAGTTTTACCCGTAAGGCGCGGTTGCCGGAACCTGTTCCGGCAACCACCTTTTGTACAAGTCTTGCCGATGTTGCATGTAATCCTTTGTACGAAGCCGGGCACAGACCCCGTGCATAAGTAAAGCTCATGTGCTCCGCACATCTTGTCAATTTCATGCTTTCTACTTTTCTTTGCATGCTTTATTTGACACTTTGTGCAGCGCCTACCCCCGGTAAGCAATAACGAGCCGTAAGGCCCCATATCTTTATTTTCTCTTCTTTCTCTTTCTCAAAGAAGGGAAGGTTCCCTCGCCCACAAGTTTGCCGGGGGGAAAGGAGAAGATAATGGTGTGGACCAAGCGTCGTTCGAGGAAGTTTCGCCTTACCGGGAAGCAAACGACAGAAAAGCTAAGTTGCTAAAGTTTGAGCAATCAGTTTTAAAATTTTTAAGTTATCTTCCTCGAACGACCGTGCTTTGTATGGAAAACCTATGCGCGGAGGAACCAACTCGTAGCTAGTTGCGCCCTTACTTTGTTTCGAGTCCGCTCAACAACTTAAGTGAGCTGCGACTAGTTGCGACAAGGTTTCTTGTCGGTAGAGGCACTGCCAGCAGGCTGCTGACGTCCCGCACTCAGTGCTCGCGGCTAAGGTGCCTGCGCCGACAAGTTCCCTAAAAGCGTAGGGTAAAAACATACAAAGGAAGGAATCAAGTAAAGGAAATAACATAGCAATCGCTACCCAAAATAGAGTCATATTATAAGATAGCTTGTCGCAGCTCTAACAGATTGTTCTCATAACATGACCAGCAGCGACAAGAAAAAGAGAAAACGGGTGGCCTAATCTACGCGATCGCCCTCAACTCTCTTGATCCCGCTCACCTTGTCCACAATGGGTGTGACAAGGGTCTTGAGCGCTTCCAGATCAGCATCCGGCGGCAAGGTCCTGAGGACGTTGGTGAGGTTGAGGCCTGGGTTGCGGAAGGCCACCTTCACCAGCACCTTTTGAAGAGCTCCCGCGCAGATCTTGCGCGACTCGTCGGCCAGCTGCTTTGGGATCTTCTCCCGGAGTCGCTGGAGGGCCGTCGCCACGCCTTTGAAGAACAAGCTGAGCTTGGCGCTGGGTTGGAGGTGCTCATCGGAGGAATACCCGAGATCCTCCATCCCCAGCTGCGCGAGCTCCCTATCGATGGCTGCGGCAACATCCACGAGACCCTCGGTCCAGTGCTCCACATTCTCCCTAAAAGTGTTCTGGGCGGCAGCAGCATTCGCCAGCAGCGCCTCGTCGGCCTTGATCTTCTCCTTCAAGGCCGCCTCCTGCTCCTTGGCGTCGTCCAGCGTCTTGGTCAAAGTAGTCAGCTTCAACTCAAGATCTGCGTTGGAGTCCTTGGCGGCGCTAAGCTCCTTGCTCCTCTCGGCGAGACGACCCTGCAGCTCGCCATGGGTGTAGGCGTCCTTCTCGCGCTCACGCTTGAGCGCAGCAAGCTCCTCGCCGCTCAGCTTGAGATTGGCCTCCAACTGCGCCACCTTCGTCTCCAGCTCCTTCTTGGTGGCCTCGGCAGCTGCGGCAGCATCCTCTGCTTCCTTGAGAGCCCCGCCGAATGTTTGCTCGCGCGCGGCAAGCTCCTCCTCGTGGCTGTCAAGGTTAACCTTCCGTTGCACCAACTCGCCTTCCCGCGCAGACAGCTTCTCGGCAGCAAGCCGCTGTTGCTCTTCAACTTCAGCCTTCTCGAGGAGGAAGGCTTTCCGCTCCTCGGCGAATTGCTCCCGCTCCTTTGCCAGGGACCGGAGAGCTTCCTGGTTGAGGCCTCGGAGCTCCTCCGCGCGCTTCTCGATGTCCTCTCCCGCCTTCGCGACAAGCGCTTCTCGGGATACCAGCTTGGCCTGTCGAGCGCGGTAGAGCGACAATAGCTTCCGCAGCAGCTGCTCCTCCTCAGGCTCGCCGCTGCTGCTGCTCGGCGCGTCGACCAGCGTCAGCCTAGTGGAGGCGAGCAACTCTTCATTAAAGGTTTCTCCTTCGATCGACGCCCTAGAGCTCGACGCCCAGGGGAGCTTGATGAAGACGCCATCGCCGGCCTTCAAATAGGCGCCGGGCTGGGGCTCTTCAGAGCCTGACGCTGCAGCAGCGGCGGAGGGATCGGCAGTCGGCGTAGCGCCTGACGCTCCTGCGGCCTCGGGGCCGTCAGTGCAATCGCCGGACCCCTCGCCAGCTTCTAGGGCGGCAGCTTTGGCAGCCTCTCCGCCGGCGGGATCATCGGTGCCGGCCTCTTCTTCGGTGGCAGCGGCGTCGTTGGTATCGCCGCGCACGTTCTCATCGTGGTGACCTCGGTTTCCATCGGCTCCGTGGCAGATGGCTCTGATGACCGGAGAAGGGAGAAAAGTCAAGCAAATATTCAAAAAGAAAATCAGAAGAAGAAGAACCCAAGGGAAGTTTTCAAGCAAGAGGATTACCTGTACTAGGATCTACAGCCGTGGTCTCCGCCACCGAGGGGTCGCTGGTGCTGTCCCTTGCCGGAGGACTGCCCCTTGCCGGAGACTTCTCCCTTACCGGAAAATTGTCCCTTGCCGGAGAACGCTCCCTTGCCGGGGAATCCTCCCTTGGCGGTGTAGTCGAAGCAGAGGGCATGTCGGGAGCGGCTTCCAGGCACTCCTGGTGAGACTGCTCTGCTCCTACGCAAACCAAGAATCAGATGTCAGCAAAGAAAGAGCACCCATGCGCGCCTAACAGCAGGAAGTAAACCATATACTTACGCTGGGGGCTGCGCTGGGGGCTGCTTTGGGGAATAGTTGCCGGGTCCGGCAAGGTGGTCTCGGACACACCCCCTGCTGTCGCGGTGGGTTCATCCTCGATGAAAATCACCGGGACCTTGGCTCTCTTCGCCACTCTCTGGGCCAGAGTCTTGAAAAGGAATGGGTTCAGAGTAAAGCAAATCAGATACAAGACAAAACAGCAAGAATTGAAGAACTACAAGTACAGCAAGGAATCTTACTCTTCCTCTTCCTTGTCGGAGATGAGCGTGGAGAGGTCGAAGTCCAGCCCACCTTCGGCGCAACAAGGCGGAGGAGTAGGTTCCCTTAGCCTCTTGGCGGGAGCAGAAGCGGTGGTCCGGGAGGGCCCCGCTCCAGTTGGTGCAGCGGCGTGAGGTGCTCCCGCGGAAATAGTGCCTACCACGGTGGAGCGCATCGCGCGGCGCGGTGGCTGTTGACCCGTCTTCCGCCCCGCTACGTCCATGGCCTTGCGGAGACGCCTTCTTGGTGGAGCTGGAGGCTCCGCTTGCGGTGAGCTGTCTGAAGGTGAGAAAGAGGAGGAGTCGATCTTCAACGAGTCGCTCACGCCCTCCGCGGGCTCGCTCGACTCAGGTTCAGGCCCGACAAGCTCTCCCTCGCCGGCAAGCTCCTCTCGCTCGGCAAGGCTTGCCGCCTCTGCTGCCTTCGCCTCCTCCACGGTGAATCCAAATTCGCCCGCGGCAGCGGCTGCCGCCGCCTCTTCCAGCCTAGTGGCGATGCGCTGCATCTCCGCATCGATGGTGTCGCGAGTAAGGCTCTTCTGTTCATCGGAACGGACCGGCACTTCTACTAAGCCGTCAAAGAACTCCTGCACGACGTCGTCTGCAGGCTCTTGCCAAGTTGGAACAATTCCATGCGAATCGCACAGCGGCATCATTGCACGGATGCGGTCGAGTGAGGAGTTGTTGCACAGCGGAACGACACCCCTCGACAACATGAACGCTTCGGGATGTTGAGGATCGTGCTTGAACAGTTCCAGGAGCATCGCGTCCAGTTCCAGGACAGTGAAGTTGAAGTTGAGGCCCGGGCGCAACCTCATGATATCCGCCGCATTCTGGAACTCCCAGGCGGGTCTCCTCCTCTCCTGCAGAGGGGCGATGCGGCGGCGAAGAAAATCTGCGCCAACGGCGCCTATGGTGAGCCCGGCAAGCCTGAGGCGTAGGATCCGGGTGACGGCAATCTTCAGCCTATCGTCTTCTGGGGCCACGTTGCTCCAATCGTTGCCGCGCGCTACTGGGGCTTGGCGCTGGGCAGTAAATGGCTGCGGGTTCTCCTCGACAATCCAGCACCAGTCTGCTCTCCATTCCTCCCACTTGCTGTGTAGCTCTCCCTCCAGATAAGCTTCCTTCTTGCCAGCTCTCGAGATCCAGGCGATTCCGCCAGATAAAGGCTCCCCTCTCTCAACTCGGGGCATAAAGAAGTGGCGAAAAAGAGCTACATTTGGATAGACTCCGACAAAGTTTTTGCAGAGATGTGCGAAAACTGCCATGGTCAGAACGGCGTTGGGGGTGAAGTCAAGGAGGCGGAACCCGTAGGTGTTCATAATATCACAGAAAAACTTAGAGAAAGGCGGGCAGAGCCCGCAGTAGAAGAACAACGCGAAGAAGGGATATCCATTCGGAGCCAGTTCCGAAGCGGCAGCTGAGAGTACCTTCGTGCGCGGATGCGCTCGCGTCTCGGTCGACCAGAAGAGGTAGTAATACTCCCTCAGCTCCTTCGCGGCGAGCTGAGGGGGGAAGATTGCCCGCTCCTTTCGCAGCGCCGCGAGCCGCTGCGCCTCGGCCGACTTCACAACCTTCCCGGCTTTCGGAGCCATGGCGGAGGTGGTGAGAGAGATCGACGGCGTTGGTGGTGCCGGTGGCGATGGGGGCGGAGCGCTGCTCTTTTTCAGCTTTGGGAAGAAGGGGGGAGCGGCGGAGGTTTTTGAGATTGGAATAGCGACCGGTGAGATGGGCGAACTGCCCCTGTTTCCCCTGCTTATAAAGAGGGAGGGGGCAGACGTTCCGTCTAAAGAAACCACCCATGATCTCTCCCACGATGCTGCATTCGAGGCGTGCTGTTCGAGGAGGGCGCGGAGGATACAGGGTGAAATACGGCGTAACCCAAGCCGCGCGTGCCCGTGCCCTGTTTTGGGCCTGGCCCAACAGCGCTCGGCACCGTGTGTGGCCCAGGCCCGGGGGCTCCTATCGGTGTACTAGAGTAGGGGTACCCTAGTATCCCGAACTTGTGCACGGGCAGTTGCAGCACCCTGCGGCAAGGCTTGCCGGGTGACCGCCAAGGTCCTCCATGGTTCCCTTGGAGCCATTCAAGAACAAAGTATTCAAGCCAAGGATACAAGGCCCCGGCAAGAGGAGCTTGCCGGGAAGGCCAACCAAGGCGTCTCAAGGAACTTGCCGCGACGCGCCACGCGTCCCGGCGAGGCTCGGTGTGACAAGCTTCTGGACGCGACAAGACAACGACCGCGGCAAAGTGCTTGCCGCGGCAAGCTACCACTCTGTACCTGCGCTCCAGCACATCCACCAACGTGTCGCCCTGGGGCCTTTCCAGGCGCGCATGGCAAGAGGCTGTGCAGCCAGCAGTGCGCGGTAGCAAGCGACGCTAACAAGATTGCCATTATGGCGAGCGGTGGCGTCCCTGACGGTCCCTTTTTGCACTATTTGGGCGACGTAGACGGGCATTTAATGCCTTTGTCCCCTGCCGTCAGGGGTTAGGTATGATACACTGTACAGGTAGTTGTACCAACCGCAATTCCTTTTCCATTTTTACCCTTGTCTACATTGCCACCTGTCGGAGACCCCTTTAGCATATAAAAGGAGGCCCATGTGCAACATAGAGGGGGGTCCAAAGGCAGAAAAACACTCACGCTCGGTCTCGTTAGCAGCTAGTGTGTACTGTAGCACTCAGCGCTCCCGAGCAAGAACTCCATACACTCAGACATGCAGCAGTAGGAGTGTTATCTCTCCGAAGAGCTCCGAAGCTGGGTAAACAGCTCGTGTGCTTCGCCTCGATCCGCTCTTCGTGCGATCTCCACCCCCCGCCGAACCGAAAGGGGCTCGGTCCGCCGGTCCCATAGGTGTTCGTGGATCAGCTTCCCCGACATTAGTCCTCAAAGAAGCAGAACTTCGTATCACTCTCTACTGCTGAAGCTGAGTACATTGCTGTTGGATCTTGCTGTGCTCAATTGCTATGGATGAAGCAAACCCTCAAGGACTATGGCATCAATGTGAAGAATGTGCCACTCTACTACGACAATGAGAGTGCTATCAAGATTGCTCACAACCTAGTTCAGCACTCGAAGACAAAGCACATCCAGATTCGTCATCGCTTTCTTCGTGACCATGTGTTGAAGGGTGATACAAAGATCAGCTGGCAGATATCTTCACAAAGCCCTTGGATGGGAAGAGATTTAGCAAGTTGCGGTGTGAGCTAAATATCTTAGAATCTTTGAATGTTCTTTGAAAAGGATACACATCCTAATACTTATGCAAAATTGATGACTTAGATGTGCAACACACGCGGTGACGTTTTTCTTCAATCAATGAAGACTAACCCTCTAAGTGTGAAGAAATTAATGAAGAATTTGATTCTCAGAATCCTATGATAATTGTACACGGTGTCTGAAATCATCATTCTTATATGATGGGTTATGCCATCAACCAAAGTTGAAAATCTTCAATTTGAGTTTTTGCTATTTCTTCAAGATTTTCAAATTCTTCAACTTTTCAATTTCCTCAGTCATTCTGACTATGTTCTTCATTGCTATATATATTTGAGTTTTTCATGTCCTCTACAGCATTCACTTATAGCTAATTCTTGAAATTATTTTTTCAACTAAGTGAATGTGATCAGACCCGTTCCCCCTCTATGCTAAACTCAACCCAGTCTGTTCACAAATTCTTCATGTGCGTTTTATTTGAAACCCGTTCAAAATCTTCATTGTGTCCTTGACAGTTGAAGAATTTGCAAACGAAACATTAAAATTTTCATATCTATTTTTCGGATTTTGCCACTCAATCCTTACGCATCCCTCGATCAGATTAAACAACTCACCCACGATCTCGAACGATCTCCACCTCTCAGTACGTGGGTGACACATGTCGCTAGAATAGCAAGGGTCAGGGGCACATTCCTCCAATTTCCTCAGACAAACGTTTTTTTTACTTTTTACACTTCGGCTATAAATACCCCTCCCCTTCACCTGAGCTCATTTACTCCGCCCGATCTCTCTCCCTTGCTCGAGCTCTCTGACCTAGCGCTCCCGCTAATCTCCATCATCGCTGGTGAGGAAGAGCTTAGCTGCCTTGCGTTGTCGCCGTCGTACTCGCGCCGACCGCAGAAATCTTCACCTCCGCCACTGCCATAGCTGTCTTCCTCCGCCAAGTTAGGGCGTGGAGATCTGAACGGACGAACTTCCACAGTTCATCTCATAGTTCGTCATGTTCTTTGTCAAGGGTAAATAAAACTCGCTTTTACTGCCCTTGTTGATTCTGATGATTTACACAAAATCTTCAAAAGGTGTTTATTGTTCAAATTTCCATATCCTTAAACACCACTGTGCTTCAGTTCATGATATATTTCTCTAAGATGTGTTTTTCTTCAAGATTCCTCAATTGTGTGGATTTCCAATCTATACAACTCTCGAACCTAAAAACAAGAGCTCTTAGTGAAATTCCTCAAGACACCCCTGGTCAAATTCCTTAAACTTGATTCCTTTTAAAACAAATTCTGAGAACGCATATGACCTCTCCAAATTGTTCGCACCTATATTCTGTTCACGGGTACACATGTCCGCTGCTGAATCACTAGGTTCTCATGATCTCATCAACTCAACTCATTTGCAGCGTTCCTCGAAGAAAAACTGCATACTTCTTCAGAGACATCTATTGTTCAGAATCCTCAATTGAAGAATATGGCTGAAGAAAAGCATCCTCGGAAGGGAGGAAAAAGGCGTGGAACTAACACTGCTTTTGAGATCCCTGAAGAAATCTATGAAGAATATTGTACGCCTGATGAGGCCACTCATGGCAAGGAGAACAAAAATCAGCGCAAGGTGCGCATTCAGCGGATCCGACACAGATGGGCACGGGAATGGATAGAATACCGCTATGTCACTCCAAAATATATGGAGAAATTCACTGTAAATCCTCCATGCCCAAGACCTCCTTTGGCTCCAGGCTAAGAAGCTGATCCCTATAGCATCAGAAGAGGTGAGGAATTTCCAAGGAATGGGCCAAGCGCATAAGAAAATTGGCTAAGGTAGCTAAAGAGGTAGTGAAGAAATTCAATGAAGATTCTTCTGCTGCTGATGAAACCTCTGCTAGTGAGCCCAAGAAGGGCATGAAGAAGAAATCTGATGTGAAGCCATCTTCTTCTGCAATGCCCTCACAGCCCAGCTCTTCAAAGCCCTCAGGGCCTGATAACCCACAAGTATAGGGGATCGCAACAGTTTTTGAGGGTAGAGTATTCAACCCAAATTTATTGATTCGACATAAGGGGAGCCAAAGAATATTCTCAAGTATTAGCAATTGAGTTTTCAATTCAACCACACCTCGAAAACTTAATATCTGCAGCAAAGTATTTAGTAGCAAAGTAATATGGAAGTAACGTTAACAATGGCAAAAGTAACAGTAGCAGTTTTGTAGTAATTGTAACAGTGGCAACAGTAAAGTAACTAAGCAAAGATCAATATGTGAAAAGCTCGTAGGCATTGGATCAGTGATGGATAATTATGTTAGATGTGGTTCATCATGTAACAGTTACAACATAGGGTGACATAGAACTAGCTCCAGTTCATCAATGTAATGTAGGCATGTATTCCGAATATAGTCATACGTGCTTATGGAAAAGAACTTGCATGACATCTATTGTCCTACCCCCCCGTGGCAGCGGGATCCTATTGGAAACTAAGGGATATTAAGGCCTCCTTTTAATAGACTACCGAACCAAAGCATTAACACTTAGTGAATACATGAACTCCTCAAACTACGGTCATCATCGGTAAGTATCCCGATTATTGTCACTTCAGGGTTAACGGATCATAAAACATAATAGGTGACTATAGACTTGCAAGATAGGATCAAGAACTCACATATATTCATGAAAACATAATAGGTTCAGATCTGAAATCATGGCACTCGGGCCCTAGTGACAAGCATTAAGCATAGCAAAGTCATAGCAACATCAATCTCGGAACATAATGGATACTAGGGATCAAACCCTAACAAAACTAACTCGATTACATGGTAAATCTCATCCAACCCATCACCATGCAGCAAGCCTACGATGGAATTACTCACGCACGGCGGTGAGCATCATGAAATTGGTGATGGAGGATGGTTGATGATGACGATGGGACGGATTCCCCTCTCCGGAGCCCCGAACGGACTCTAGATCAGCCCTCCCGAGAGGGATTAGGGCTTGGCGGCGGTTCCGTATCGTAAAACGTGATGAATCCTTCACCCTGTTTTTTTTCTCCCTGAACGTGAACATATAGAGTTGGATTTGAGGTCGGTGGAGCCTCAGGGGGCCCATGATACAGGGGGCACACCCGGGGGGCAAGCGCGCCCCCACCCTCATGGACAAGGTGTGGGGCCCCTGGTCTTGATTCTTTTCCAGTATTTTTTAATTCCAAAAATATTCTCCGTGGAGTTTCAGGTCATTTCGAGAACTTTTATTTCTGCGCAAAAATAACACCATGGCAATTCTGCTGAAAACAGCGTTAGTCCGGGTTAGTTCCATTCAAATCATGCAAGTTAGAGTCCAAAACAAGGGCAAAAGTGTTTGGAAAAGTAGATACGATGGAGATGTATCAACCCCCCCCCCCAAGCTTAAACCTTTGCTTGTCCTCAAGCAATTCAGTTGACAAACTGAAAGTGATAAAGAAAAACTTTTACAAACTCTGTTTGCTCTTGTTGTTGCAAATATGTAAAGCCAGCATTCAAGTTTTCAGCAAAGATTATGAACTAACCATATTCATAATAACACTTAGGTCTCATGTTTACTCATATCAATGGCATAATCAACTAGCGAGCAATAATAATAAATCTCGGATGACGACACTTTCTCAAAACAATCATAATATGATATAACAAGATAGTATCTCGCTAGCCCTTTCTAAGATCGCAAAACATAAATGCAGAGCACCTCTGAAGATCAAGGACTGACTGAACATTGTAATTCATGGTAAAAGAGATCCAGTCATAGTCATACTCAATATAAATTAATAGTAATGCATGCAAATGACAGCGGTGCTCTCCAAATGGTGCTTTTTAATAAGAGGATGATGACTCAACATAAAAGTAAATGGATAGGCCCTTCGCAGAGGGAATCATGGATTTGTAGAGCTGCCAGAGCTTGATTTTGAATAGAGATAAATAATATTTTGAGTGGTATACTTTCATTGTCAACATAACAACCAAGAGATCGCGATATCTTCCATGCTACACACATTATAGGAGGTTCCCCAATAGAATGGTAAAGTTTATACTCCCCCACCACCAACAATCATCAACCCATGGCTTGCCCGAAACAATGGGTGCCTCCAACTAACAACAATCTTGAGGGAGTTTTGTTTGCAATTGTTTTGATTTGATTTGAGCATGGGACTGGGCATCCCGGTTACCGGCCATTTTCTTGTGAGTGAGGAACGGAGTCCACTCCTCGTGAGAATAACCCACCTAGCATCACTACTGGAATCAGCAGATTTTTTGTCTGCCAATTCTTTGCCGTCAGCTAGCAGACGGCAAAGAGAGGCTTTGCCTTCAGCCACCAGAAAATGGACGGCAAAGAGGCAACGAACGACAACGGAAGGCTTTGCCATCAGCACATCTTTGCCGTCCGCCAGCGGACGACAAAGAAGCTTTGCCGTCTGCTAGCGGACGGCAAAGAGCATGGGTGGCGGGCGTACGGGGACGACCTAACGGCCATTTTCTTTGCCGTCTGCTGGCTGACGGAAAAACTTCATTGCCATCCGCCAGCAGACGGCAAAGAAAACGGCCGTTAGGTCGTCCATTTCCTCTCGGCCCCACCCCACTAGGTACGCTCTGACCTACTAGCAGAAAAGGGGCCATGAACCCTCTCTCTCTCGATCTCCTCTTCACCACCC